>NC_133651.1:100343480-100643480 GCF_009905375.1 Apium graveolens | reverse complement strand
AGAAGTATATAAACAATGATTCTGGTATTAATAAATGGTATCTTGATATGCCCTGTATCTAGGGAATACAGGAGGAACGATTCAAGGATAACCCTAGAGGTTTTACAAGGAGAAAGGTAATATTCAAAATTCTCAAGAATAGAAATGTTGATAAAGGAAATATGACGTAATTATAATGATGCCAAGTGGGGCACGTGTTAAACCACGAGAAAGTATGGATCGAACCAGTAATGGTCGAAATTGTTCAGGGCAATTAGGACTTAAGATAAAAAGATGTTCTAATTATGATTGAGAGTCAGTCGTGACAGTGATTAACCTCTAAAGAATGAGGCAATAACTTATGGAAAAATGGTAATATTTTTTTTACTCATCAGATTTTAAGGAAAACATCTTCACATAAGCTGTGATTGAAATAAGGTAGAAAATTTATTTGGAGGTGGTTAAAACGACATTGACTGTAAGGAAATTTTACTATCAGGAAAGGCCAAAGAGGTGGCCGACACTTTAAAGGTAAGAGGATAATTATAGGCGCTTGTGCCAAAGGAATACAGTGATGATGGTTAAAGCTATGCAGGTTGTATTATGGTTTGGAAGATTGACATTCCTTCTGATGACTGTGCAATACCCAACCGTAATAGTAGTTGGTAAAGGTTTAATTCGTGTAATCGCCATGAGCGGGCTATCTATCTCAGAAGATACTATCTTAAGATAAGCCAGGACCATGTTTCAAAAAGGACTAGACGAACCTTCGAGTTAAGTCTTCTATTGAAGGTATATGATTAAGAATGGTATTAACCTGCTATCGTTACTTTGATTGAAACTCTTCTGCAATTTTATCTGCTTCATGTCATGTATATACATCAGGAATCTAGAGTGTTCTTCATGAATCATGAATGGAAATTATGTTACCTCCTTAGGAGAATTCTATACGACATGTATGGACTCCGTATGGTTAGATATTAAGATTTCATGGAAAGTGAATTACGACAGTAGGTCAGTGGTGGACCATAGTATGCAGCAATGATTCTGCGAGTAATGAGTCGATTACAACCATGAGAGTTGTATTGGAATGAATGTTGAGATTGAGTACCACTAATCAGGTCGTGGTGGTGTATAAGTTATCATTGATAGACTAATTAAGTATATTATCTACCTATTGAATATTTATTCTTTCTTATCAATAGAGAGTCGTATTATTATACGAGGAAGGTTGCGGTGCAAGCATAGAATTCAAGTAATGATGATGTCTAGAATGAGATCCCAGGTTCGATTTTCGATATCAAGGGAGTTTCAAAGGTGATTGTGTATAAGCTCGAGGAAGAGCATGGGTCCATAGAATGATGGACGGAATAGGAAAAATATTTAGGCATGTGAAATACGATGCTACAATACTTGATATTGATATAAATACATATATGTTTTGTTCTCCTATGACAAACCTCTATAGTTCAGAGGTAGATTCCAAGCCAGATATTTTATGGCAATAAAATTTTTACGAATATACAATTCTCTTCAGTTCGTTCTTTTCTCTTCTTTTCATTTCATGTAAGCTGAGAAGAACAACCCTTCCAGAAGGGGAGGTATTGCCGAATGACTATCTATCTGTGTGATAGAAGCCTAGTAGGATACCATCTATTGTTTAATTGCTTGTCAAGTACTAAAGGCTGGCCACCTTCTGTACTAACTATGCGATATAACAAGTGTTCATGATCATAGTGATCTCTCAACAAATTCATTTACTTCTATATGATTGATCAAACTTTGGGAAATAGAAACAGCTGAAAAAGGAGTAATAAAGTTGTGGTAGTATTTGGAATGGAAACACATTCGTGATACTAAGGTTGACGTGATTATTACAAGGTTATAGAACGCTAACGAGCAAAAGTATAACCAGTATAATATTAGGAACGGAAGGTAGTAGCGATTACGAACTGGAAAAGAATGGGTATTGAGACGCCAAAGCTATAGTGCTAGAAGCTGTGATAAAATTCCATGCAATAGACTTGAAAGAATTTGGAATGATCACTTAACACGGATTGAGTTATCTTACGATAATAGATCATATGTCATTATCGAGATATCACCTTATGAGATCCTTGAGGGAAGACAATGTCGATCTCCCTTATGTTAGGATGAAGTTGTAGAGCGCAAGATACTCGGACCAGCAGTGGTCCAAAGGACCAAGGATTTAATAGATCTAATCATAGGACGGCTGGGAGTAGCCCAAGATGGACATAAGAAGTATGCTAATTTGACAATGAAAGGACAAAGAGTATGAAGGAGGGAACCTTGTATTGTTAAGAGTATTCCCTTAAAAAGAATTGATGAGGGTTGGAAAGAAAGGAAAGTTTAAGTCCACGAATTGTTGGATCTTAGGATATATTAAGACGTATTGGGAAGATAGCATATGAGCTAGCCCTACCCCCGAATATGTAGCAAGTTCATAACGTGTTCCACATATCAATGTTAAGAAAGTATAATTCGGATGCCAGACAAATAGGGGCATGTGAGCACATAGACATGCAACCCGACGTAACCTATATGGAGCAACCAGGAAGGGTTATAGAGTGAAAAGGAACAAGTACTTAGGAGAAGGGTTATCAAACTAGGCGAAGTTTGGTGGTAGGACCACAATGTGGGAAAATTTACTCGAGAGTTAGAAAGTGCAATGCTAAGAGAGTATCCCTATTTATTTTCAATTTGATTCCGGGACGGAATCCTTTTAAGGAGGGGAGACTGTAATAACCCCAATTTTTGGGAAATTTTGAAACCCTTATGAATAGTGTTTTTGCTGAATGAGAAAACTTTTCATGCCACACTATGTAGGGGTTCTGATATGGATATTCTGAGATTTAATTAGTACTTTATATGGGATATAAGTGTATGTAAAGATCGTCAGAATCCAAATCCGAACACTTTGATTTTCCCGGAAATACACTAGATACAGAGAGAATTGAGTATAAGGTAACAGGATAAAAAGGATTTAACTTAAAGGATTATAATAGAGGATCATAAAAAAGGAATATAATGTATTGAGAAAGGTTAAGGGAACCTAAGTAATAAGATCCCGGGTATGATCCTTCAAACGATAAACGAGAACGAAAGTTAAGCGAACCGTATAACAGATCAGCGGTCATTAGGCAAACAATTAGGAAGTTAATCAAAGGGATTAGAGAGAGTGATGTCACCTAACCAATGAGAGGAGGACAAAGAGGGAAGGATGACATCACAACATGACATAGGCATGACATGGGAATGAAGGAGATGTGGTGGCTTTTTAACCACACAAAATCAAGGACAACTCGGTAATTAACTAAAACAAACACAAAAATCAAACCAACCAAGCCAAGAAAATCATTTTTCATCAAAATCAAAAAGAAACCAAGGCATTGTTCTTCATGCTCTCGGCTTTTTACTATTCCAAAGGCAAGGAATTTCAAAACTCAAGATCCAAGCCTCCTAAATTTGTAAGATAATTCTCTAATCATCCTTATGCTTAGTTAGGGCTATATCATGAGTTTAAGCCATCAATTCCTTCTCAATATTCTTCATTTAATCAAAGAAGAAGACAATGAATAGTGTTTTCAAGTTTTTAACTTGAAATTTTTCTTGATTTCCTTGAAGATCCAAGCATTCCTAAGACTTCTCAAAGCTTCTTAAGGCTTCCTAGCTCCTCCCACCACTTCAAGGAAGGTATATCATCTCCAAACCCTAGATTCCTATGTATTATAAGATGATTTTGATTAGTAGGGTGATATTGTATCTTGATGTTTGTGATTTAGAGTTTGGGATTGAAATGGTATTGAATCGGATTGGTAAATCTTGTTATTTTGGTTAAAAGAATGTAGTATAGTTAAATTCAAGCTTAGGCATAAGTATGAATGTTAAAATTGAATTGGTTGGGGTTGTTATGATGTGATAAGGATGGATGTTGGTTGTATGTTGGATTTGAGGTTGAATTGGGTTGGTTTTGAATGGTTTTAAATTGGGAAATCGCGTAAACATAGCCGTCGTAACGTCCGATTTTCTTTAGACTGTTTTTGTGCATAACATTAGGACCCGAGAACCCCCTGCTAGATTATGACCATTGCCATGCTTAGATAGCTCATGTTATGAGCTTCGTTTTGATATGTAGTTCGTTCGATTCCGATGCACGGTTTAGGAGAAACGACCGTTTCAAGCAACGGCGTTTCGCGAACGAAACTTTTCCCCTCGCCTTAGTTTGAAACATAGGTTAAAGACCAAAAAGGGTTAATTAATGTATGAAACATTTATGGTAAGTGTGTTAGGCAGTTGGTAAGACACTCGCGAAGGAATCTCCTTAAAACTCGTAAAGGTTAAATTATTAAAAATGGTGGAGCCGAGGGTACTCGAGTGACTTAAGAGAACCAGCGGGCGCAAAATGAGCGTTAGAGTCTGAGTTGGTTAGAGTATAGATTTACAAGTGACTTTGGTTTAATTCCAACTTACTTGTTGCTTATAGGTTACCAGACTCGTCCCGAGCCATTCGTAACCCCCAGTCGCTCAGGCAAGTTTTCTACCCGTTAAAACTGTTGTTGTGATGTATATATGTATATGCATTATCTTACGATAGATGCATGTGGGTTAATTAGCAAATGTTGCAATATATTGAAGCATACTGCTATGGTATATATATATGCATGCCTGTTTCGTATTCTTTCCATATATAATTGTTGATTCAGTTGATAATACCTATGCTAGAGGATAGCGGTAATTTGCATATACCCTTAGTATAGGGGCCCAAAGGTGAAAACATTTTCTAAAACCGGGAGTCGAGGATCCCGAGTAGATTTTGTATATATATATATATATATATAGTCATAGTTTTCAAAACTATTAATCGAATAAGGTTTATTCGATAACTTTATTTTATTATTGAATATTATTTCGAATATTCATTCGAGGATTTATGACTCCTTTTATTTTATTATTTGAATATTATTTGAATATTCATTCGAGGGCTTATGACTCTTTTATATTATTTATTGAATAATATTTGAATATTCATTCAAGGGCTTATGACTCAGTTTATATTATTTAATGAATAATTTTGAATATTCATTTGAGGATCTATGACTCCGATTATTTGCTGAGATTTGTTCTTTATTTTATTAAAGAATAAGGTGTAAATAATCAAACTTATTTTCGATTATTCAAATAAAGATAGTACTTTTATATAAGTATATCTTTGGTTATTTAATATCCATTTCAAGTATAAGTTTTAATACTTCTACTTCGATTATTTTTATAAGGATTATCTTTATGAGAATATTATTTAAATAATAATATTCAGGCATTTTTCTAAATATACTGGGGACTGATTTACTTCATTAAATCAGCTTTACTCCAAACACTCTTTAAAGTGTTTTCGAGTCTTCAAAATGATTTTTAAAAGTTAGAGCGGATCCCAAAACTCATTTTTATATTTAAGATCTTCCTTTTTAAGGGGATTTAAATACTCGCTCAAAACTTGAGGGATCCGGCTCTGTGGTGTATTTTATATTCGCAACAAGGTTGCAGTTTTGGTAAATGAATTGATTACTTACCCAACGTTCGGGAAGTAAGTCCATCTATTGAGTCGGCATAAGCAACATGGGCTCAGTGGGCGTCCATGATAGTGTAAGTGGCTCAGTGGGAGTCCATCAAATACATAAGTGGCTGAGTGGCAGTCCAGCATAAGGTCCTATTACGACCAGGGTGATGACCAGTGGGGAATTCGTCCATCTACTAGTAGAAAAGGTTACTTATGGGTATCTTTTCCTGATCAGCAAGATATCTGGTTTATGCCAAAATTCTTTTCCTTTCCAAATTTTTTGGATATTGCAATTCTGTTCATACTTCACATGACAGAGGTTTTCAGGAAATGTATAAAGGAAGATGTATATGTGGATATATATATATATATATATCAGAACTTAATGAAGTATATCATAACTTCATTTCCTTTAATAATATTTTAAAGATTTAATCTATTCAAATCTTGTCTTGTAGTCTCATCTATGTGATGAACTGTTGAAAGCTCATTATACTTTGAACAATAGTAGTTCAAGTAGCTTTATAAATGATATAAGTGTAGTGAAGTATTTGGTAACTTCATCTTTTAAACTTATATCTAGTTAATAATTGTCTTATGAATGACAAAGATTTTCAGAAAAATGTTGAGACAAGGTTAGATATTTGACATCACCTTGCAACGATATTTTTTATACAGTTATACACTGGAACTCTGTGTGTATTATGCATGGAAGAGGACTTCCAATATTTTGAAAAGTATATATGTATATATACTGAATATTTTGCGACTTCATCGCATTAAGATATCAAACTTGGTTCATTTCTTTTGACCAAGACTTTCATGAGTACTATGAGAAGGCTCATATTGTTAATCATTATACATATTATTTTGGTGGGCTTGCTGCTCACCCTTGCTTTCTTCTTTCATCACACAACAACAGATAGAAAAGATGAACAGGACTAATCTCCCAATTCGCAGGCAGATAGGAAACATTCCGCAGTTTCCTGTAGGCGTGGATGTCGCTGTAGCTGAGGTAGGAACTACCAATAGGCTAGGTTTTCAACTTATGATGTACCAGACTTATGTATAACTATGAATTGTAATAATGGCAAAGAAATGTAAATTTATTCAGAAACCTTTTTAGGGTGTATTGACATATAATTGTGGAATAAAATGACTTGTGGTAATTTTTGGATGTTCATCTCTGAGACTATAACGTGTGGTGTGTGTGTTTATTGTGGGGTCACAGTACAGAGTAGTTGAGTAATTATTAAGATTGGGTGTTATTAAGGGAAATGGAACTCGTGACAACCCGGATCCCTGACCCCGGATTTGGGGGTGTTACATGGTGCTTTATTCGGGACTTGAATGATCTCACTCTCAAATCTCCACAATTCCACTTGCGACACACTACTAAACTAGTCTCGACTTTTGAAGGGCCTACACTTGGTGGTTCCAATTCTCTTAGCCAAAACCTTGGCCTAACACTCCACTGACCTATATATAAATTCAAATCCTAGGGCTCACTCATGCCTCACTCATAGGGTCCATAAAACTAAACGCTAAAAGAAAGTGTTCTCACTTGCATACTTATGGCGACACCTTAGGCAACTCTTGGTTTTTAACACCACTAAAGCTCGAATATTCCTAACCAAAACTGACCTACTGGATTCTTAAGTCTATAAGCTAACTTGTGCACTTTGAATGACACTAAGGGCCTTCCTAGATTTTCTTGGGCCTAAGCTCAAAGTTGACACAACTCTAATTGAGTGTCCTGAAAACTGCCCTGTTTTGGACTAACTTAAACTCATTGGTTCTAACTCTAAACCTCAATGGTTCGACTTAAAACTCTTCCTTAAACTCCCTAGTATAGTAATCAATTTCTAATGAGGGCTTACTCTTAATCCAACTTTTTGATCTCCAAAACGTACTAAACTCAACATGTCCCCTGTTCTGGCAGATTCTAAGTTTTGGTGTGTGCACCTCACAAAATGGTTGGGTTTCTCTAATTAATGGCTTCGGGACTCAACTAAAACCCAAGTACTAACTCCCCGTGGCTTGGGCCTAACAATGCCTAAGAAATGCCCATTCAAAATCAACACACAACTCACATGCAAATCTGGAAAAATTTCAGGATTCTATCCTAGCCTTTCCACCTTAACTCCCACTTCAAAACCACGAATTAAATCTCAACCAAGGCAAATTTACTTCTATAAGACTCTAAACTAAGGCCTCAACCAAGAATGGAGATCATTCATGCCCTATAGCACCAACATGCAAACTAAAACTTAACATGCAACTCACAATGATCACAAAAACAAGTTCGACTAAATAATGGGATTATTAGCTCATAAATTCCACTTAAAATACTAAATTATTTCAAGGGCTCATGCACACTATATTTTAAAAACTAAGATCAAGTATGATATCAAGGAAATAATTCGTTTTTAGCCCATATAGGTCGATTTTAATCACAAACCAAACATGCATGTATATTTTCGAAAAAGAGAGCGTATATAGCTTGATCATTCTTGAAAATAATGCCCTATCTCTAACATGCAAAGTAAAACATGGCATTACAACTAGAGATCAGTAGCATGCAAGTGTTTTAAAGGAGTTTTTATCATGGAAATACTTAGTTTATGCACATAAAAAGTATATCTCATGGAGAACTCTTTAATCCACATGAATAAAGAGTTTCTCCTTGGAGATCACATAAAAACAAGACATGCAAGCATTAAACTTCATCTCCTAAGCATGGAACTTCTTGGAAAGTGTATTATATATTAATGAGTAGTGAAATTACACTAGAAAGGCAAGGATTTGTTGAAGAAAAAAAATGAAGGGGATGGGGGAAGGGGTTTAGTCGAGAGGGAAGAGTAGAGAGGGGGGAGAGAGTGAGGTGAGGGTGGATTGTGGAGTGAAAAATGAAATGATCATGATAACTTGTGCTTGTTTTATGGTTTTGATTTGATTAAATGTGAGTGGAGTTCAGAATTTACAAGAGTGCCCTTCTCCCAAAGCTAAGCCAAAAATGCATGTAAGGTTAGTTTGGTCTTTTGGTGGATAAAAGATAGTTAGTGGGGTATGAATTGTCTTTTTAGCCCTCTAAGTTGAATGAAAGGGTATTTGCATGCATGGGTATTCATGTAAATTGCTAATTACTAAACTACTAATTTCAAAGATTTATTTTTATAAAATAAAATAAAATTTTGAAAATTATAAAAGTTGTACCATAAAATAACTTGGATTTTTAGAAATTTTATGAAATCACTTTTATGATTTGTGAATGAAATAATTTTTAAAAGATAATTTTACCAAGGTAAAGAATATTCTCTATAAATCAAGAATAAGAGAAATTAATAAAACTCTCGCTTCGAAAAATTTCATATTTTAAATAAAGCAATTTATAATGCAGCAAATTCCATTCACACAAATATACAATCAATAAATATATTTATAGTCGACTCTAATATTATACAGAGTTTGCAAATAATATTACATAAAATACTGGTCGTAACATTCTCTCCCCCTTAAAGGATTCTGTCCTCAGAATCTAAAAGAACAGATGAGGATACCGGGAACGCATATCAGACTCGAACTCCTAAGTTGACTCTTCGACCTTGAGGTTCCTCCAAAGTACTTTTACTAACTTTATCGACTTATTTCTAAGACTCTTTGCTTGCTAGTCGAGTATTTTGACAGGTTGCTCCTCATACGACAAGTCTGCCTGAATTTCTATAGGCTCATACTCTATTACAAGACTGACATCCGGGTTATACTTTTTTTTTTCCTTTTTTTTTCTTTTTTTTTAAACAAAAAAAACATAAAAGATATTATAAACATGCTGATACTGCGGAGGCAGCACTAACTCGTAAGCCACTTTCCTCACTTGGTTAAAAAAAAATCTCAACAGGACCTATATATCTAGGTGCTAATTTGCCTTTCTTTCCAAATCTAGTCAACCCTTTCCACGGTGACACATTTAACAATACGGATTCGCCGACTACAAAACTCATATCCTTTCGAGCAGGATCTGCGTACTTCCTTTGCCTTTCTTGAGAAGCAAGCAATCTTTTCTGGATCAGTTTGACTGTCTCCCTCATTTGTTGGACCAGTTCGGGACCTAGAATCTCTCCTTCTCCAACTTCATCCCAATTCGTTGGCGATCAACACTTTCTTTTATACAACGCTTCGTACGGTGGTATGCCAATGCTTGAGTGATAGCTGTTGTTGTAGGAGAACTCTACCAAAGGTAAATGTTCATCCCAACTTCCCATAAAATCAATAGCGCAACTTCGTAACATGTCTTCAATTGTTTGAATGGTCCTCTCGCTTTGACCATCAGTATGCGGATGATACGCCGTGCTCCTATTTAGCTTGGTGCCAAGACTCTCTTGAAACTGTTTCCAAAATCTTGAGTTGAATCGCGGATCTCGATCCGAAACTATTGATACTGGAACGCTGTGACGTAACACAATCTCATGCACGTACATATGCACCAATCTATCCAATGAAGTCCCTTTCATTGATCGACAGAAAATACACTGACTTGGTAAGGCGATCAACAATAACTCAAATGGTGTCGTGTCCAGATTTCGTCCGAGGTAATCCCACTATAAAATTTATAGCAATATTTTCTCATTTCCATTCTGGGATCTTCAATGGCTGAATTAACCCGCTTGGTCTTTGGTGTTCCGCTTTAACCCGTCGACACGTATAATATTTCGCAACCCAATCCGCAATTTCTCTTTTCATGTTCGGCTACCAAAACTTCTTTTTCAAATCTTCATACACCTTAGTGCTTCCTGGATGAATTGAAAGTCTTAAATTGTGAGCTTTCTGCAGTATTTCATTATTTTCAGTTCAACTACTTGAGGAATCCAAATCCTTGATGAAAATCTTAATATCCCTTGCTCATCTTTTTGCGTACATAACTCTTCTCCGGTCATTCGATTATTCTCTTGATATCAATATTCATTTTGATGTCATATCAAATTAGATATCAATATGAACTTTGATGCTCACAACATCCCATATTGAAGTCAACATCAATCATCTATATTAATACCACCTTTAATATTTAACAACAAACTAAATATCAACATCAAGTAGAAACTGAATCAGACTGTATTTTATTCAAGCAACTCCTTTGGTAATGCCATCAAATTTAATCTTTCCTTTTTGCTGAGCGCGTCGGCTACTACATTCGCCTTTCCTGTGTGATAATGTATCGAACACTCGTATTCCTTTATAAGCTCCAACCATCTCCTTTGCCTCATGTTGAGCTCCTTCTGAATGAATATATACTTCAAGCTCTTATGATCCGTGTATATTTTACACTTCTCTCCATACAGGTAGTGCCTCCATATCTTGAGCGCAATTACTATAGCTGCTAACTCCAAATCATGAGTCGGATATTTCAATTTATGGGGTTTAAGCTATCTGGATGCATATGAAATCACCTTGTTAGCACACAACCCAAACCCTTATATGAAGCGTCGCTATAAATAACGAATTCTCCTTTGTCATCCGGTAATACCAATATCAGGGCGATAACCAACCTTTGCTTCAATTCTTGGAAACACTCTTCACAATCCTTATACCATTCAAACTTGTGGTTCTTCCTTGTTAGCTTAGTCAGTGGCGTAGCAATCTTTGAGAAATCCTTTATGAATCTTCTGTAATACCCGACCAATCCTAGAAAACTTCTTACTTCTGTGGGAGTCTTGGGTCTCTCCCAACTCATTACTGCTTCGATCTTTGCAGGGTCCATTCTAATTCCTTCACTTCCAATTATAAGCCCTAAAAATTGAACTTCTCGCAACCAAAACTCGCACCTTGAAAATTTGGCATACAACTTCTCTTGTCTAAGAATCTCTAAAGCTATCCACAAATGTTGCTCATGCTCCTCTTCTGACTTTGAATATATCAAAATGTCTTCGATGAAGACCACGACGAACTTATCCAAATATCTCTTGAAAACTTTATTCATTAAATTTATGAAAGCTGCTGGGGCATTTATTAACCCAAATGGCATTACTAAAAACTCATAATGTTCATACCTTGTCCTGAATGCTGTCTTCGGAATATCTTCTAGCTTGATCTTCGACTGATGGTATCCTGACCTTAATTCAATCTTAGAGAAACACTTAGCTCCTTTTAATTGATCGAATAGATCATCTATCCTTGGTAGCGGATATATGTTCTTAATCGTCAATTTGTTTAACTCGCGATAGTCTATACAAGTCTCATACTCCCATCCTTTTTCTTTATAAACAGAACTGGTGCTCCCCATGGCAACATACTGGACCTTATATTTATCCAAAAGTTCTTGCAATTGACTTGCTAACTCCTTCATCTCTGCTGGGGCCATTTTATACGGTGCCTTAGAAACTGGTTCTACTCCTGGAGCAAGATTAATCTCAAACTCAATTTTTCGATTGGCGGTAATCCTGGAAACTCTTCTAGAAACACGTTCGGAAACTCTCTCACCACTGGAATCGCTTCTATACTAGGAACTTCCTTCTCCGAATCCACTACATAAGCTAGGAATACCTCGCAACCTTTCCTAAGCAACTTGCTAGCCTGAATAGCTGTCAGAAACAATTATTCTTGCTTTTGTCCTTTAAACACCACTTTCATTCCATTCTTTGACCTTAAACAAACTCTTTTAGACTTATAATCTATCTGAGCACTATACTCATTTGCCAAATGTCCTTTCTTATTGCACCGATAACAAGTTATGTTGACCTTATTACAAACTCCCAGATGCTTCTTCCCACATTGCTTGCATTCAACCCTTGGCTGCCTATTCTCACTTGCTGGTCCTTGATTCTATTGGAAATTTCCTTTGTTATTCTGCTTCTTACTCACTTCTCCTTTCTTCTGTGAGTTCCACCCCTTCTGGAATCCAATCCTCTTCATATTCTTGTCTATCTGACCTCCTGATTCCGTCCTTTCTCCTTGAAATACCTTCTCTTCTTTTTTTTGTCTCTTTCCTTCCTGGACTGCACTCAATTACTTTTAATCAAAGCCGCCTTCTGAACTACTCCTGCATAAGTATCGATTTCAAACATCGACACTCTACCCCGAATCCAATATTCAAGCCCTTGCTGAAACCTTTGGGCTTTCTCTTCTTCAGTGTTTACATACTTGGCCACAAACCTTGATAATTCTTTGAACTTCTTCTCATACTCCAAGACTGACATATTCTCTTGCTTCAATTCCAAAGACTTCACTTCCATCTACTTCTGAATATACTTGGGATAATACTTCTCCAAGAATAGATCCTAAAATCTTGCCCAAGTAGCTAGCTGAACTGCTTCCATGGCCTTCACGGATTCCCACCAATAGATCACTTCTCCCTTCAGAAAATACATAGCATAGACAGTCTTCTAATCTTCCTCTAACCTAACCAATTCTAAAGATCTCTCCATTTCTCTTATCCAGGTGTTGGCTACAACTGGGTCAGTGGTATCATGAAAATCTGGAGGGTTCACACTTTGAAAAGCTTTGAAAGTTACTATTGGCTGAGGAGGTACTGGTGGATCTGGTTGATGTTGGTGTTGTTCATGATTCTCTGGGTTTCAAAATTGTTGTTGTTGGAATTCTTGTTGAGTAGTTTGTTGTTGTTGAGCAAGTGTATGGGTTTGCTGTTGCAAAGTTTCCAATATTCGAAGGATGTTAGGGTCGGTAGAGGTACTAGTTTGCCTCGTCTTTTTGGGTGGCATGATTCTGAAATAAAACGGTTTAACAAAACAGTTGTAAATATAACATTTTTTTCAAGTTAAGGGGGTTTACAAGTTAAGGTTATCACATGCAATTCAAATTTTTGGTTATTAGTAATAAAGGTGATAGACAATTCTAGATATGGAAACGAAAGTGAAATTAAAACGAAATAGCAAGGCATTAATCATCAAAGCAAAGTCGGCTTACAACACAATAATTAAGGTTCGAATGAAATACAACGATATCAAAGTTCAACAAGGAAATAGGGAAACTATATAGTTCAAGAGTTTAAAAACTAGGATGATAGCCAACTGGAAAGGAAATTAGGAAATCTAGCTCCTAATCGACCTAATCTTCTGCTTTCTGAGTCTCCTCGCTATCGTCACGAGCCTTTGGAATCTCGATCCACTCCTGCTTCTGAAGCACCTTCACTATGCCCTGAAGCTCATTTGTCACTAGTTGGATGGTATGCTGGCTACTGCGGTCGCGGTGCGCTGGTATCTCGTTGAGCTTATTGTTGATGAGCGGAAACAAGGACTCAGGTCTCATGATCAACTACACCCTAGGTTCATTCTTAGGTCGAGTATCATCCTCAAAAGCTACATCGAGTCGCTCCAACAATCGATCATACTTCCCCTGAAGCCTATTGAACTGAAGCCTCGAATCAGCCATAGAGAAAGAGATAGTGTCGGATGGCACTGAAGACGAAGACGAATGCATCCTTTGTTTAGAGTCCCTGAAAACAGTCCAAATAGGTTATAAGGTGTAGAATATAAATATAGGAAGCGCGAGAGAGTAAGTAGATATTATTCGCTCCTAATCGACCTAATCTTCTTTTTCCTGAGTCTCCTCGCTATCGTCACGAGCCTTTGGAATCTCGATCCACTCCTGCTTCTGAAGCACCTTCACTATTCCCTGAAGCTCATTTGTCACTAGTTTGATGGTACGCTGGCTACTGCGGTCGCGGTGCGCTGGTATCTCGTTGAGCTTATTGTTGATGAGCGGAAACAAGGGCTCAGGTCTCATGATCAACTACACCCTAGGTTCATTCTTAGGTCGAGTATCATCCTCAAAAGCTACATCGAGTCGCTCCAACAATCGATCATACTTCCCCTGAAGCCTATTGAACTGAAGCCTCGAATCAGCGTACATAGAGAAAGAGATAGTGCCGGATGGCACTGAAGACGAAGACGAATGCATCCTTTGCTGAGATTAACGAAGGGAAATATTGGCTATTTACCCGAATAATATCTACTTACTCTCTCGCGCTTCCTATATTTATATTCTACACCTTATAACCTATTTGGACTATTTTCAGGGACTCTAAACCATAGCTCTGATACCAAGACCTGTCACATCCCCAAATTATACTTAACAATATAAATGACTTAATAATAAAACAATATTACAAAAGGCTGTTTACAGACAATATCCAGGATCGCTAGGTTTAGTGTTTGAAGAACAGTCCAACCCTACAAACTAATACAACTTCATAACTACCGGTCCTCACAATAGACTTTCAGCTACCTACCTGAGCTCTCAAATAAGCCTCAGCATCTCCAGTGGACTTACGAGCGGTCTGCTTGAATCTAGCCATAGCTGCTAGCTGTAATATCAGGGTGAAAGCAAGTAGTGAGCCAAATGCTCAGCAAGTGCTAAACAATACGATACAAAATATGAATCAAGATACATATGAAAGAATGACAATGTGAAGATAGAGCTAATAGCAATAAGGAATGAACTTTTGGGTGATGGCATCATTTGTTTGTAACAAAACATTTCCAAAATCATTTCTTAATCCAAAAACCATTTTATGACGCTACAGATTACAGCTGGTGATCAGCCGCGAAGTAATCCCGAACCTCGCTGGGTTCTAAAACATTAATGGGATCCCTAGGCAACTTTTAAGCCTACAATTTAAGTGTGGAAAGGACTCGCGTCTCAGTCCAGATCCACTATCTAAAGAAAACATTTGTCCCCCTTTGGGACTGAAAATCCAACTTTTTAATCATTTCAAAAACTGATGCCGATTGATAATAAATTTCTTAAACAGTAAACATCTTCACTATTCTCAAGAAAACATTTATTGTCCCTTTGACAATTTGGCTTTTAAAAACTTTACAGTTTGATAAAAATTTGATGCCACTTCTTTAAGGAATTCTATGCCAAACTCAACAACAGTTGTACTAAGTTAAGGTTTATTGCCAGACGAATTGAACTATCAAGGTGAGGAAATCAATTCAGGGTTCAATGCAAAGGAACAATTTACTGATTTAAAGGAATAATCAGGGTTGAGTAACAATAGTTTAACAGAGGGAAATTCTAATGATTATAAGTAAGGGTATCAATCATTCCAATTCCGGAGGATTTCAAATAATAGGGTTATGATCAAAAATCAAAGGATTAAGATTACGAGATTCTTATTGATAGAAGAACAATCTTCTCACTAGAGGTTATCAAAGATGAATATCAATGGTTTAACAATCAAGGAAGAAAGTATTGTAAAAGAGTTCGAATCAATAAACCATAAAGGTAGGAATCTCAACTAGGGTTACAATTACAGGGTATCAAAGAAATTTCAATGTTCGAGTATCATAGTAAGGGGTAATAAGAAAGTGTACAAATGAATCGTTATCTCTGGGTTTAATGAAAGGAAATGATAAACAATAAAAAATGGTGATATGATTCGAAGGGATTAACTTTCTCAAGTTCGCAAGGAAATTCGATAATGTATAATCAATAAGGATGTTTAAAGACTAAGTCAAGGGGAATACAACAAGGTATATGAATGATTATTAAAGGTACGAAATGCTTCTGAATGAGTTTGGGGTGATCAAGGTATACCAATTATACTAACTCAAATCAAGCTCGGGTACTTATAACAATGGGCAATATCAAATTAAAGCAAGCTATCATGGTTCCAATAAGTATCTCAGGGTACTTGCATAACATATGATTAACAAAAGGAGTATACTTGCGTAATATCAATTCAATAAGGGGGAAACACTCGCATAATGTCATTACGAAGGAAGAGTACACTTGCACAATATAAGTTTACAAGGGAAGGACACTTGCCTTGAGAGGTTTGACTACACACGACTTGTCTTGGGAGTGACGGGAGCACTACTCAACCTTGACGGTAAGCTTCCTATCTTCACTTGATCCTACAAAATAATAAGAATCCCTCATTACTACGGACTCTTATGACACCAAACAACCCTAACACCAAATGCACAAATTGACTCCAAGTAACGCTTAGTGTCTTATATTGCGTAAAACATTAAGTTAACACACAATACCATGCACATATACATATAGTAGCACCTTGGAGCACATAACACATATAGGTATACTCATACTATTATTTAGACTTGGTGCCTTATTCGGGACTTGAATGATCTCACTCTCAAATCTCCACAATTCCACTTGCGACACACTACTAAACTAGTCTCGACTTTTGAAGGGCCTACACTTGGTAGTTCCAATTCTCTTAGCCAAAACCTTGGCCTAACACTCCACTGACCTATATATAAATTCAAATCCTAGGGCTCACTCATGCCTCACTCATAGGGTCCATAAAACTAAACGCTAAAAGAAAGCGTTCTCACTTGCATACTTATGGCGACATCTTAGGCAACTCTCGGTTTTTAACACCACTAAAGCTCGAATATTCCTAACCAAAACTGACCTACTGGATTCTTAAGTCTATTAGCTAACTTGTGCACTTTGAATGACACTAAGGGCCTTCCTAGATTTTCTTGGGCCTAAGCTCAAAGTTGACACAACTCTAATTTAGTGTCATGAAAACTGCCCTGTTTTGGACTAACTTAAACTCATTGGTTTTAACTCTAAACCTCCATGGTTCGACTTGAAACTCTTCCTTAAACTCCCTAGTATCAGTAGTAATCAATTTCTAATGAGGGCTTACTCTTAATCCAACTTTTTGATCTCCAAAACGTACTAAACTCAACCTGTCCCCTGTTCTGGCAGATTCTAAGTTTTGGTGTGTGCACCTCACAAAATGGTTGGGTTTCTCTAATTAATGGCTTCGGGACTCAACTAAAACCCAAGTACTAACTCCCCGTGGCTTGGGCCTAACAATGCCTAAGAAATGCCCATTCAAAATTAACACACAACTCACATGCAAATCTGGAAAAATTTCAGGATTCTATCCTAGCCTTTCCACCTTAACTCCCACTTCAAAACCACGAATTAAATCTCAACCAAGGCAAATTTACTTCTATAAGACTCTAAACTAAGGCCTCAACCAATAATGGAGATCATTCATGCCCTATAGCACCAACATGCAAACTAAAACTTAACATGCAACTCACAATGATCACAAAAACAAGTTCGACTAAATAATGGGATTATTAGCTCATAAATTCCACTTAAAATACTAAATTATTTTAAAGGCTCATGCACACTATATTTTAAAAACTAAGATCAAGTATGATATCAAGGAAATAATTCGTTTTTAGCCCATATAGGTCGATTTTAATCACAAACCAAACATGCATGTATATTTTCAAAAAAGGGAGCGTATATAGCTTGATCATTCTTGAAAATAATGCCCTATCTCTAACATGCAAAGTAAAACATGGCATTACAACTAGAGATCAGTAGCATGCAAGTGTTTTAAAGGAGTTTTTATCATGAAAATACTTAGTTTATGCACATAAAAAGTATATCTCATGGAGAACTCTTTAATCCACATGAATAAAGAGTTTCTCCTTGGAGATCACATAAAAACAAGACATGCAAGCATTAAACTTCATCTCCTAAGCATGGAACTTCTTGGAAAGTGTATTATATATTAATGAATAGTGAAATTACACTAGAAAGGCAAGGATTTGTTGAAGAAAAAAAATGAAGGGGATGGGGGAAGGGGTTTAGCCGAGAGGGAAGAGTAGAAAGGGAGGAGAGAGTGAGGTGAGGGTGGAGTGTGGAGTGAAAAATGAAATGATCATGATAACTTGTGCTTGTTTTATGGTTTTGATTTGATTAAATGTGAGTGGAGTTCAGAATTTACAAGAGTCCCCTTCTCCCAAAGCTAAACCAAAAATGCATGTAAGGTTAGTTTGGTCTTTTGGTGGATAAAAGAGAGTTAGTGGGGTATGAATTGTCTTTTTAGCCCTCTAAGTTGAATGGGAGGGTATTTGCATGCATGGGTATTCATGTAAATTGCTAATTACTAAACTACTAATTTCAAAGATTTATTTTTATAAAATAAAATAAAATTTTGAAAATTATAAAAGTTGTACCATAAAATAACTTGGATTTTTAGAAATTTTATGAAATCACTTTTGTGATTTGTGAATGAAATAATTTTTAAAAGATAATTTTACCAAGGTAAAGAATATTCTCTATAGATCAAGAATAAGAGAAATTAATAAAACTCTCGCTTTGAAAAATTTCATATTTTAAATAAAGCAATTTATAATACAGCAAATTCCATTCACACAAATATACAATCAATAAATATATTTATAGTCGACTCTAATATTATACAGAGTTCGCAAATAATATTACATAAAATACCGGTCGTAACAAGTGTACTTTACAGGATCTTAAACAATTATTCATAACCTCTACATAAAGTTATAATAATTACTACTAACATCTTATACCTATCTGGATACTCGGGTCCACCTGAGACAAAGCTGTAAGAGATTATCCCCACGATTTCAAGTGACTAAGTCCCATACCGTCATACTGGTAATCTGTTGTGTTGTGACATTTAAAAGAAAGCAAGAGTGAGCAATAATGCTCAGTCATAATAATCAACAGTATGAAAAGACTGTTAAAGGAAATTATATTACTCCGTACAAGGATACGTATTTATTCAAAGTAGTTTTCTTGGTGATACACGCCTCTTTTCAAAACAATTCTTTGATTGACTTATTAGTCTCCAAATACCTTAATGGTAAACCCGTCACCTAGGCTTGGGTTACGGTATTGCATCTCAATTCCAATTGGAAGAATATAGGACATTCATTGGAGCCACCGCAAATGATGATTAGTCGTACTATGATAAAAGTACCTTTTCTACTAGTAGAAGGACGACACCTTCATATCTCGGTTATCACCCTTGCCACATACGGTCCATGTGTCCTTATTTCGGGTATACACACACTTCGCAGGTCCTTAGGTACATATTGTACAGTCTCCTACGGTACCAGTAGTCTATCCAATACATGAAGTACTTGTATCCTACCCCTCCTTTGTCCTTTAGGAAATCCTATCATATCTCGAGAACTCGAACCACATCGAAGTTCCCCCAAGCATTTTGCTTGATGATAGAAACAGCTTGATTTATTAGTGTATATATGTATATGTATACGTACTTCCGAATTTTTCAGAGGAAGTACTAAGGATGTGAGTTGACCGTTGTCAACATATAATTAAATAAGGGGGGAGTTTCTTTTGAAACTATATTCAAATATTTAAATAAGTCGAGATACTATTCTTCGACGATCTGAAATTATTCGAATGGTTTTCCGAAAATCAGAAAGTGTTTTAAATCAGGTTCTATGATTTTAAAATCATAAATAAACTCTTTAATAAATAATAATTAATTAAATGATAATCGATAAATAATTAAATCTCGAAGGAGTTTACTTTTAAAAGAATATTTAAAATAATATTCCTCAACTAATTTATGTTTACGTAATTTAATAACCTTTAATGTTTAATCGGTTTTGAAATAAATAATCATTGGGATATGCTTCTCCCATAATAAATGAGTAGGTATATGATTTTTATTACTCGAACGATAAAATATAGTTGAGGGAATACGATCTTTGGAAACCCTTTTAATAAAAGTTCGAGGTGTTTTAATGTTTCATAAGTGGACGTTGGGTCCCTTAATACGTAACTACTATGGACTTTTAATCGTTCCGTAATATCACCGGAATGATTCCCAGGTTTTTTATTTTGAAATCCCGACCGACTCTCGGTCTTATAATATACATGTTACGCTATTCTATAGCATTAACATTTCTCAAATATAATATCTCTGGAATACTTCCGGAGTTTTTATAAACTTACACCGACCAATCCTCGGTCTAAATATATCGTTTCAAATCCGGTACTTTTATTATACCAAAATCATCATAACTTATGATTCAATATATAACAATTTATAAATCTTCATAAAATATTTATCATGCATATATTGCAGTATTTAAGAGCAATCACAACACAACAGTTCTCAAAAGGTAGGGTTTGAAAACTTGTCTGGAATCCAAGATACGTTTTCTGACTTACTCTCGTTCCGGGTTTTCTATTCAACAAATATCATAAGCTTAATCAGCATTCCTACTCTCATCACCAACTTATATTCTAATAAGTTTAATACTTCATAATTTTCAATATTCGACCAACTCGAAATAAGTATCAATCCTTGGTCAAAACGGACAGTCAAAGTAGTCTTCTAGAGTTGACTTTACTGAATGTTACTATTACGCGAGTCGCATTCTATCATTTTTAATAAATCATAAAATTAGTATTTTAATATGAAACCACCTCGATGAGCTTCTTGAGTGCTTGTAATATTTATTCTAAAAGTTTCATTTTGATAAAATGAATTTAATTAGGTGAAAAGCATTTCAAAAATTTGGTGAACTACGGAGTTTTACTATTCAAACCGCTTTCACTAAAACGTTGATATCTCTCAAACCGTTAACTCAATTGATGCACCGTTTTTGCGTGCATGATCTAGAAAAAATTTATAACACATTATTTGAAAATAGTTTTTTGGTAACAGGGGTGAAAATCTCGAAGTGGCAGTTTCCTAACAGGGGGTTGTTTTTGACATTCGTACTCTGCGCGACCTCGACTCCGACATTTTTATAAAATTGAAAAATCATAATTTTAACTTGAAATTTTTAAGAAAGTTATAAAACTCAATTTACTACTCTCTGTAAAAATATAATGATTTATGAACATTTTTAAGTTGATCTTTTTTATTTTAAAAGTTCGTAATTCGTATCAGTTTTTGTCGCGTAAATCACTTTTAGTAAAATAGCCATAACTTTTGATCCGTAAATCGGAATCAAGAGATTCAAGCACCTAAACGATCCTTATAACATTTTATATCATAATCAAGGATTATTTGTCAAGAAAATATAGTTTACATCTTTGGGACTTTCTGCAGAAACTTAAAGTTTTGTTTTGTTCATTTTAGCGAGATTACGGTTACGATCGGAGTTTCGTTTATGCCTTAAATCTTTATACTACCACCAAAAATCAACATATCATCATCACCACACTAACTCCTCTCAAGAACATCATATTCTTGAGGCAACAACAAACAACCTTAAATCTACTTAGCTAAACATCAAGATTACAACAATACTCCCATCAAAACTAGGTTTACAACTATATACTAAAAGGATCTTGAACTTAAATCTTAATAAGGTTGGGTCAAAGATTTATACCTTTCTTGAGAGCTTGAGATGTTTTCTTGATGATGGTGAAGTCTTGGGAGTGCTTAGTATATTTGGAACCTAAAACAACCATTAAAATTAAGAAACCAAAGAAGAGTTACTATTCATACTATTCATTATCAACTTAGTTTGGTTGGTAGGAAGCTTGAGAATTAATGGGAGGATTTATCCATGGCTAGAGCTTGAAGGTTTGAATTTGATTTCTTGGTTTCTTGAAAAGGGCCGAATGGAAGAGAAGAAGAAATGGGGAGAGAAATTTGTGTTGCTTCTTGGGAGCTTCTTGAAATAATGTGTTGTTATCTTGTAGTTAATTTTTATTCCTTAGTATATTTCCTAGGATTTGATCTTGGTTGCCAATCTTGGAGACAAAACTAGCTAGCATTGGTAGATTATAAGCTAAACCACTTGGTTTAGCTCTTTAGCTCACTATTTGTTAGCCTTTGGTTAATCATCCTATGCTTAGCTTACTATTTGATAAAGAAACCATTTACTTTTCTACCATGGTTAGTTAGTGCGTTACGTTTATTTAATCGTTTACGCGTTCGTTCGGTCGCTTAAACATTTTCGTAATACTTTCTCGTAAATGGTTCGTGATGTAAATCCTTTCATTTTTATTTCTTGTGTTTTGAATTATCATTCTTGAATATAAATGCGTAGGGTTTTAAATTCATAATTATATTTTGATTCCCGTAATCCTCGATGATTCGTAAATATGGTCGTTTTTCAAAGTTTGTTTTCTTCGAAAACTAATAGCGTTTACATACACTCATTTGGTACGTATAATCACAATATCAACTCGGAATCTTAAATTAAAAACTCGTATATGGTGTGGTCGCAAAAGTTTTTATTAGACCGCAAGGTTAATATTCATAAAGGTCTTTTATCTATGTCAAAAATTTGGGTTTTTACAGTGATCCTAATTAAAATTTGTTAGAACTCAGCGAGGTTCGAAATTACTTCGCGGCTTATCACCGGTTGTAATCAGTAGTGTCATAAATGAATTTTGAGCAGTCATTTATTTAAAAAGGATTTTGAATTGAATAATGATGCCATCAACCCTAACTTTGGATTATGAATTGCTATATTGTTAATTTCTGTCTCATTATATATATCTTGCTGAGCATTTGGCTCATTTCTTGCTATTTATTCATGATATTTCAGCTAGCAAGTATGGTTAGATTCAAGTAGACCGCTCTTAAGTCTACCAATGAAGATGTTGAGGCCTATGTGAGAGCTCAGGTAGTTTAGCCAGCATTCATGTGAAGACCAGTAGTTGTGTAAAAGTTGTAATAGTTGTTAGTGTTGGACTGTTCAAACACTGAACCTTTGCGATCTTGGATTATGTTGTAATCATCCATTTTCAATTGTTATCTTTTAGTTATATTTTCAGGCTGTGACAGTTTTTGGTATCAGAGCTAAGGTTTAGGGTCCCTGAACAGTCCAAATAGGTTATAGGATATATATAGGAAATACGAGAGAGTAGGTAGATATTATTCGAGTAAGTTGCTAATATTCCCTTCGTATATATATATATATATTTTTTCAGCAAAGGATGCATTCATCCTCGTCTTCGGCGCCATCTAATACTATTTCTTTCTCGTTGTATGTTGATCTGACGCTTCAGTTCGATAAGCTCCAAGGGAAGTACGACCGACTTATGGAGTGACTGGATGTACCTTTTCAGGATGATTCACGACTTAGAGAGGAACCTAAGTGTCAAGGACGCACTAATATTCATGCAAGTATACGCGATCACAAGTAATATAGATTAAATTCTAGTTCATTTCCACAGGGACTGGTTTAGGTTAATTTCAATCAATGTATTTATGCAACAATGGTATGGTTATTATCCAATGCTAAGACAGATAACAAATTGAGGTTGTTTATAACTACAATTAACTAAGAGATTATACTAAAGAACATTAACTAAGAGATTAAAGAGAGTTGAATACTATATGACACAAACATGGGATTCTAACTTAATTAAATACTTCATTCAATAGCCTTTTCATTCTTAACCTTAGCATGTAATGGTGATGACACTAATCAGATAACACGAAACTGACAAACGTTAACTTTCATTGTACGAATACCATACTACCAGACATCCACAAAAGAGATAGAAGCTGAATAGACACCAATTATATTGAGACCCTATATGTTTATATAATTTGACAACATAACGGTTTAATGTACAAGTTATCTATCGTGATTACATAGGGCAAGTAAGATGGTTAAAATTACCTACGGATCATGCATATCAATGACATGAACCTATGCTAACATGGCAAGTTCTAAACCCTTAAATTCACTTTTGTTTCATTAAAGATTAACACACCATCTTATAAGTTCGCGACGCTCATAAGACGAATAAGCACAACCAATACTAGGTTATCATACCATCACCACAAACTAAGGCATCGGAACAAATTAACTAAATAAATCCATAAATAAATCCGTTAGAACCCCACGATAACGATTAGCCCATAATCGGACTCATCATCAATGTGGGTTCCGATGAAAGCATGGTATAATAAACGTAGTCTTTATACTGAATAAATAATAAACCAAGTACGAAACAAGGGTATAGGTTCACAAATAAGAAAACTAGCATCTAAAGTTACAACTTAAAACAAAGAATCACAAGTATAAACTAGATCTTCTTCGCCTTGGTTGATTTGTGCTCTACGGTCTTCTTACGCCTTCTCCTTAAGCTCTGGTACATCTTGTTTTGAAAAATGACCATAAGTTATGTTTATATAGCAGCCCATGCAGATTAGAAGTCTTCCGGATCAAAATCAGAGTAGAAAGAAGATTCTTTAAATTCGACCTGGCGCGGCCGTGCGCTTGACCAGCGCGGGTGTGCTGAGTTTCTGTTCTTTGGGCGCGGGCGCACGCTATCACAGCGCGGGCGCGCTGACTCTCTGGAGAATTTTCTGACTTCTTCTTTTGTTGCTGATTTGAGTTGGTCTTTTCACGAGCTTTTATTCTGAACATCATCCTAACACCCTATTAGCATCAAAATAATGTTAATTCACCTACATTCCTGATAAATGCCTGAAATGCAAAAACACTACAAAACCATGTTAAAAACACTAACAACTCGAGTACAAAACACCAATTAAAAGTTTTACGGAGTGTTATAAAGTGTCATAAATGCCACTCAACACTAAGGCACAGTTGATTGAGAGACTTGAGTCCTTGACGCAGTTTGTTTACACTAAGCTCGGAGAGATGCCAGCACACCACGACCGCAACTGCCAGTATACTCTCCAGATGGTAGCAGATAAACTCCAGGGCATCGTAAAGGTACTTCAGGGAGAGCAGTGGGAGGAGATCCTAATAGCTTGAGACGATAACGAGGAAACTTAGGAGGATAACTATTAGGGCAGACTAGGAGCCAGATTCCTATTTCCTTTCCAGTTGGCTATCTTTTATGTTGTTGTATCTTTCGAACTATGTAGTTTCCTTATCTCCCTTCAGAACTATGATGTTGCCTTTTAAATTCAGACGTTATTCGGTTGTGTTGTAACCTGAACCCTGTTTTAATAAGTATGCGCTATCATTTTGTTTCAGTTTCGCTTTCATTTCTATATCTAGAACGACACATCACCTTTATTGCTAATAATCAGAATCTGAATGAATATGATCACATTAACTTCGTAACACCTTAACTTTGAAATATTTGCAATATTCAGAACTGTTTTGTTATACCTTCTCTTTCAGAATCATGTCACCTAAAAAAATGAAGCAAACCAGTACTTCTACTGCAACCACAACAGATCCTAATATCCTTCGAATATTGAAAACCCTGCAACAAGAAACCAATGCAATAGCTCAGCAACAATAAACTCTTCAACAACAACAATTTCAAATCTCAGAGAATTACGATCAACACCAACATCAAACAGATCTACCAGTACCTCATCAACCAGTTGTGACTTTTAAAGCTTTTCAAAGTGTGAACCCTCCAGCTTTTCATGATACCACTGATCTAGTTGTAGCCAACACATGGATAAGAGATATGGAACGAGCGTTTGAGTTAGTTCAACTAGGAGAAGAACAGAAGACGTATGTGCTAGTTATTTCCTGAAAGGAGAAGTTATCTACTGGTGGGATTCAGTTCAAGCTTTGGAGAAAACTCAAACAATTGCTTGGGAGCGATTCAAGGAACTATTTCTGGAGAAGTATTATTCTAAGTATATGAAGAATCAAATGGAGATAAAATTTATGGAATTGAAGCAAGGAAGTGTGACTTTTTTGGAATATGAGAAGAAGTTTACAGAGTTATCGAGATTTGTGATGAAGTATACGAATAGTGAGGAAGAGAAGGCCAAAAGGTTCCAGCAGGGCCTTGAGTATTGTATTCGAGATAAGGTGTCGATGTTTGAGATTAGTACCTATGTAGAAGTGGTGCATAAAGTAGCTTTCATTGAGAGTAACGGAGTGCAATCCATGAAGGATAGAGATAACAAGAAAAGGAAGATGTCTTTTTGTGGAGATAGATCAGGATCCAGGAATCTGCAAGATAGGGATGTGAAGAGGATTGAATTCCACAAGAATGGGAATTCTCAAAGGAAAGGAGAGATGAACAGTCGGTAGAATAACCAAGGGAATTATCAGCATAATCAGGTCCAAGCAAGGGAGAATAGGCCACCAAGGGTTGAATGTAAGCATTGTGGAAAGAAGCATCCAAGAGTGTGCAACAAGATTAATATGAAATGTTATCGGTGCAATCAGAAGGGCCATTTGGCTAATGAATGTAAAGCTCAGAAGATGAGAGTTACATGCTTCAAGTGTGGGAAGTCAGGACACCTGGCTAGAGAGTGTAAATCGGCAGGACCAGTCAGGAGTATGATGAGTGTAGCAACCACCAGTTTGACTATACCAGCAGAGGTATTGGCCTTACCTCCACCATCTGAAAAAGTTCCACAAGTGACATCAAGAACTTTTGACTTGAAAATGAAGGATGCAGTTCAGAATTCAGAAGTCATAGCAGATAAGCTTTCTGTGAATAAAATGAAAGATTAGGTATTAATTAATTCGGGATCTACAAGTTCTTTCCTATCTGAAAATTTTGTTAACAGGCTAGGATGTGATAGAAGGTGTATGAGTGAAGTAATGAATGTGGTAATTTCTAATCAGGAGAAGATACTTGTAAGTCAATTTCGTTCAAATTGTGAGATTGATATCTCCCAGCATAAGTTCCCAGTTAACTTGATACTCTTCAAGTTAAGAGAATTTGATATAATATTAGGAATGGATTGGTTAGGAAAGAATAATGCTCAGATAGACTGTAGATCTAAAAAGGTTTATTTAAGAGCAGAAAGTGGAGAAAGGGTAATATTTAGAGGTCAGAGGCAAGGACAATTGTTTCTTACAGTTATTCAAGCTAAAAAATTGTTTGGAAAAGGTCGTGAAGCGTTTCTAGCCTATGTAGTGGATACAAAAAAGGAAGTTTTCAACTTAGAATAAATCCATTTGGTTAAGGGGTTTTCGGACGTGTTTCCAGAAGAGTTACCAGGATTACCGCCAGATCGACAAATTGAGTTTGAGATTAACCTTGCTCCAGAAGTGGAACCAGTTTCGAAGGCACCATATAGAATGGAACCAGCAGAGATGAAAGAGTCAGCGAATCAGCTACAAGAACTTTTGGATAAAGAAGTAATAAGGCCAAGTACGTCATCGTGTGGAGCACCGGTTCTGTTCGTAAAGAAGAAGGATGGAAGCATGAGACTGTGTATAGATTATCGGGAGTAGAATAAGTTGACGATTAAGAACCGATATCCATTACCAAGGATAGATGATATGTTTGATCAATTAAAAGGAGCTAAGTGTTTCTCCAAGATTGATTTGAGGTCAGAATACCATCAGTTAAAGATTAAACCAGAAGATATTCCGAAGACGGTATTTAGAATAAGATACGGACATTATGAGTTTTTAGTCATGCCTTTTGGGTTTATGAACGCCCCTACAGCTTTGATGGATCTAATGAATCGAGTATTCAAGAAATACCTGGATAAATTTATTGTGGTATTTATTGATGACATTTTGATATTATCCAAGTTAGAAGAAGAGTATGAGCAACATTTATGGATAGCGTTAGAAACTCTCAGACAAGAGAAGTTATACGCGAAACTTTCAAAGTGTGAGTTTTGGTTAAGAGAAGGCCAATTTCTAGGGCATGTAATTAGGAGTAAATGAATTCGGGTAGATCCCTCAAAGATTGAGGCGGTCATGAGTTGGGAAAGACCACGGATGCCTAAAGAAGTGAGAAGTTTTCTAGGATTCGCAGGATAGTATAGAAGATTCGTAAAAGATTTCTCAAAGATTGCCACGCCATTGACTAAGTTGACAAGGAAGACTCAAAAGTTTGAATAGAATGCAGAATGTGAAGGAAGTTTTCAAGATCTAAAGCAGAAGTTAGTTACCACTCCGGTATTAGTACTACTAGATGACAAAGGAAAATTTATGATATTTAGTGATGCTTCACATAAAGGATTGGGATGTGTGCTAATGCAACATAATAAGGTGATTGCATATGCATCAAGACAACTTAAACCTTATGAACTGAAGTATCCAACACACGATTTGGAGTTAGAAGCCATTGTATTTGCGCTCAAGATATGGAGACACTACTTATATGGAGAAAGATGTGAAATTTATACGGACCATAAGAGCCTAAAGTATATATTTACGCAAAAGGAACTCAACATGAGGCAACATAGATGGTTAGAATTGATTTATGATTGCTCGATACACTATCACCCGGGAAAAGCTAATATGGTAGTTGATGCTTTGAGTAGAAAGGAGAAGTTGAATATAATAACAATGTCAAAGGAATTGTTTTAGGAGATTGAAAAGTTTCAACTAGAACTTTGTATTGGTGGAGAAAGGGAGGAAATGTGTCAAACTATTTGTAATATCTGGGATATGACATGTAATTATTTTTGTTAATAATAAATATTATGTGATTATTATATGAATTTTGGTAATTATCTGTGAAGTGGTATCTGTGTTTGGATATGTAAATATGATATAATTTGAGTATTTTAATTTTTATATGTCCAAAATAAAATATAGATAATTGTCATATCTTCCTATTTATTTTTATGATGATTTATGATTTTATTGGACATTTATGGATTTTATAATTTCTTTTTTCGATTAATTACAAACTATTTTATATAATCGGGAACCAGCCGACCTCAACCGTTTTTATGTTTTTATAACCCGAAACTCTTTCGAAAACTCCTTCCTAACCTAATTGTAATATTCCGAGCATTTTCCATTTTTCGACTTTTTCGATCCAGCGTATGGTTTGTCCTGTATGGGTCCCGACGCAATATTTTCGATATAATATTCGTTTCGGTAAATCAATAAAACTCGTCTTTTAGATACACGTGATCTTTTTATTAAACTATTATAATTATCACCTCATAATACGTGTAACCGGTGCTGAGACCAAGACTGCAGCACAAATTGTACAGATTTGGATAATTATCCCGAAAACCGATACCGTTTGGATCCGTTTTTATGAATAAATGTACTATTTTATATCCGGAATGATCCAACGGGATACTAATTTCCCGTAATTATAAATAGCCTTTACCGTATTTTATTTCGTACAGAAAATCATTTGCAGCCAGTAAATTATATAATTTTACAGAGAAAATACTTATATTCATATAAACTTCTGAGAATCAAACTGCAATTTCAAGACGTTACCGGATTCCGATTGGAAAGCTCGAGTACTCAAAACGAAGGTCTTGAGGTGTTCTATCAGAATCAATAAGCCTTACAACTGTAGAATTAAAGGGTATTTTTCTATAATTTTTATTAATTTCAAATTATTTTGATTAAAAATATGAATTTTTGTTCAAATGATTGTTTGAATGATTTGATGCTTGTATGTTGTAGAACTTTTATGCCTGATGATTTTGATATGTCATATGACTGATTTGGAGTTGAATAACATGTTCAAAATTGAGTTTAATTTTCGAATTTTGAAATTAGGATTTATAACCCGTATGAGTGTTCTTGATTGAATTTGGGGGTTCCTTATTTAGGGATTAACAAATGTTTTAGATGGGTGGGTGGGTTTTGTTCCCCTTGAAATTTGCAAATGATTGGTGTATAGTATGTTACCAGACGATCCCTGGTTCGAAGGGAGTTGTCATTTGAAGTTTCTTCGAGTTCACCGGAAACCGGCGAACTTCTCGGCCAATTTCATGCCAACTCAGGGATTGTTAGGATGAATTGATTGTTGGGTTGTGTTCCTGGTGAGCCATAGTTGTGATCTGGAGGTTATGGTGGGGTGAGGATGCCGGAATCGTCTTCTCCGGCGAGACAGGACATTTTCCGGCAAACTCCTGTAAAAATTATAATTTAGTACCTGTGGTTTTGAAAGAGAAACAATTCAGTCCCTAAACTTTCCAGACTTTGCAAAAATAGGATTCCTGTTTATAAATTATTTAAAAATCATATTTTCTATTTATTTTAATTATAAAAATTCATTTTTAATTACTGAAAATTCCAAAAATTATTATTTTAATTTCAAAAATTATTTTATTTCAAAAATAAATCTGAATTAATTAGTTAATTAATTTTAGTTAATAATTAATTGATTAATTGGTCAATTAATTCGAAAATTAATTGATTAATTGATTTAATTAATTATTAATTGATTTTAATTAAATATTTAATTAGATTTAATTATTTATAAATGATTTAAAAATTCCGAAAAATAGTTTCGAGCTTTAAAATATTATTTTAAATTATTTTCAAGGCTCGATAATTATTATAAAATTATTTTGAAGCCAGATTTGGCTAACCGAACCTTGTTTATTGTTTTAAAATTGATCCAACGACCCGTTTTGACTCTGAAAAATGTTTTAAAAATCATATTAAATACCCGAATGACTGTTATGGCCCGAGACTTCATTTTAAATGAAATTTCATTGATTTTTTGACATGCTCTGTGCTATATGTGACTTATTTATTTGACTGCCGGTCTATGTGATCAGTGTTTACTTGTTTTAGCATAACTTTTAATCCGTAAATCGGATTTGGGTGAAACGAAGGGTAGATGAAACCTTATGACGTCCATGTGACGATTAGAATAATGTGACATGAATATTGATGGATACTTATGATGCCTAGCAGAGTAGAAAAGGCGTAGAAAAGGGAGACAGGTGATCAGAAAATGAAATCGATTTGTAGAAAATATAGCAGGTGATCAGTGAATAGAAGCAAGGCATAGAAAAGTAGACGAGTGGTTGTTGAATAAAGTCAGTAGACAAGTACGAGTGAAGTTGGAATCTATTGTGATAAGGCAAGTACTTCTAAACCTTTTTCGAGATATAATGCAAATATTTTTAAATTCTCTCGTGGCAAATTTTCAAGTAGTCAAAATAGTTTTGTTTTATATTGTAAGTACTTTGAATCCTTTAGCCTTTAACCTGAGCCACATCATTTAATCTTTGAGCCGTAAGCCTTATTCTTTATGAACCATTTCTTGTTGATTTACCATATACTAAACCACACAAATACGATACTACTCCACAAATATATACCCATCATATACCAAACACTGGAACATAATTATTTAAACATACAGAAACTTTTATACTCCACTATACCTTGTGACATCAAAGAACTAAACCTTGTAAGTTCATTGTTCATCTAATACCCGATTCTCCTATAGGCTGAAGGCCATTTCTTATACATACTTTGATACACCCTTGTGATACTCATGAAATGCATCATGCCTTTATACAAATGTTTCATCACTATTGATTATGATCTTGTTTTACTAAGTTATATTGTTATTCATATTAAATTGCTTTAGAATTGGATAATTTTCTTTATGTGGACCAGATTCGTGGTTAGACCAGATTCGTGGTCGAATTAGGCCAATGTGTGCCTTGGATCCAGTTTAAAGAGAAGAGCCGTGTGCCTTGCTCGGGGTTAGTGCGTGACTAATCGGCAGCCTAACCTTGGTTTTAAAAATTTAAAATGAATATCCGATTCTAATGCTTGTTTAATAAGAAACTTGATTCCTCTGAATCATCTCAGTTGATCATTGATTAACCTCGGTTATTGTTAGTGTGACTTGCTGAGCTAGTTAGCTCACTCTTGCGAATTTTTTTATGTATTCTACAGTTAAGAAGGATACGGTTGATAGCGGGGTTTCCCAGTTCAATGTACGAGCTAGGATTCCAGATTAAGTTGGAGCGAGCTAGCAGGAGCTTATTACGATAGAGAGATAGTAAGATTGTAAGAATGATTTCATTATCAGTTGTAAGTTAAATTAGTTGGGATTTGGTACGTTGTAATAAAAGTTAAGGTTGTGGCTTGTTTTCATACTTTAACCTGTTGCGATCTGTGGTTATGTAAAGCAGGGTCATTGTAAATAATATTTCATATGCAGGTTTATATATTGTATATGTGTTGTGGACCCCAAACTTCTAACTCGGGTTTGGAGGGCGCCACACTATTACCTTCCAGCCAGAATTGTTAGAGAAGATAAGGAGATGTCGGGAAGAGGCATTGAACAAGGAGAATAATCAACTAACAAGAGAAGAAGTATGCACGCAAAAAGATGACCAGGGTGTATATAGGTTTTCATTAAGAATCTGGATTTCTCAGGTGGTCGAACTAAAGAATGAGATATTGCAAGAGGCACACAACTCAAGGTTTTCAATTCATCCAGGAAACACAAAGATATACCAGGATTTGAAGAAGAATTTCTGTTAGCCAAATATGAAAAGGGAAATTTCAGAATGAGTCACCAAGTGTTACACTTGTCAAAGAGTGAAAGCGGAACATCAGAGACCTAATGGTTTAATTCAGCCTTTAAAGATTCCAGAATAGAAGTGGGAGAATATTGCCATAGATTTCATAGTAGGATTTCCATGAACGAGATCCGGACACGATGTTATATGGGTTATAGTTGATCGCCTTAGGAAGTCAGCGCATTTTCTTCCAATCAATGAGAAGTCTTTGTTGGACAAGTTGGTTCACTTGTACGTGTATGAAATTATATTACGTCACGGCGTACCTATATCGATAGTTTCAGATCGGGACCCACGATTTAATTCAATATTTTGGAGATAATTTCAAGAAAGTCTTGGCACAAAGCTGAATATGAGCACGACGTATCATCCACAGACAGACGGTCAAAGCGAGCAGACTATTCACACAATCGAAGACATATTGTGTAGTTGTGCAATAGATTTTACAGGAAGTTGGGATTAGGCCTGTCAATGGAGCGAAAATCCGATCCGATCCGAGGCCATTTTAGCGGATATGGATCGACCTATTAAAAATCCGATCTGGGATCCGATCCGATAAGAAATATCCGATTATATATGGAGCGGATATGGATTTAGGCCGATCCGATCCGTTAATAACCCGATCTGGTTATACATATATATATAATATTTTTTAATAATTTTAATTTTAAACGTATTATCCTCGAGTCAAGTTCCATTATCTATATTTCGTTCGGTTCGGTCTCAAGCGTACAGTCCATTTCTATAACCTCATTTCTATAACCCTAGTTCTTTAACCTTTTAGAGCCGCATAACCCAAAGTCTCAATTCATATAACACTTCCATTTCGCAACATCAATTTTTTCATAGTTAGCATTAAAATATTGTACAACTCGGTATGTTTTATTTCAAAAAGAGAATTTTAGTTTATAATTTATTTTTGAATTTCATTGTATTTTACTTGTATTTTAATATTTTTTAGAATTGTAAATTTTAAATAAATTTTGTAATAAGTTAGTTAAAAAATAAACGGAGCGGATATCCGATCCGAAATCCGTGATCCGAACGGATCCGGATATGGATCGGCCTATAAAAAATCCGGAGCCGATCCAAATCCGAATCCGAAAAAATAAATGGATATGGATATGAATTTAGGCCGATCCGATCCAAACCCGATCCATTGACAGGCCTAGTTGGGATGATCATCTACCGCTTGTTCCAGTATTGGCATTCCGCCATACAAAGCTCTATACGGAAGGAAGTGCAGATCACCAACAAGTTGGGACGAAATTATAGAAGGAAAGATTCTCGGCCCGAAATGGTTCAACAGATGAAAAAAATGGTCAAATTGATCCAGAATAGATTGCTTGCTACTTAAGACATGCAACATAAGTATGCGAATCCAGCTCTAAAAGACGTAAATTTCTAAGTAGGCAAAGCGGTATTGTTGAAAGTATCACCATGAAAAGGATTGACCAAATTTGGGAAGAAAGGAAAATTAGCATCGCGATTCATCGGTCCTTTTGAAATTTTGGGTCAAGTGGGGAAAGTTACTTACAAGCTAGCTTTGCCGCCACAGTATGAACATGTTCATAATGTATTCCATGTGTCATTACTCAAAACGTATAACCTAGATGTCAAGCATGTGATAGAGTTTGAGCTAATAGAATTTCAAGCTGATTTGTCTTATGCAGAGCTACCGGTCAAGATACTCGACTAAAAAGAAAATAGTCTTAGGAATAAATCAGTAATATTAGTAAAATTACTTTGGAGGAATCCCAAGGTTGAGGAATCAACGTGGGAGTTAGAATCCGATATGCGGATGCAATATCCTCATTTGTTCTCCTACATTATGAGGACAGAATCATTTAAGGGGGAGAGGATGTTACGACCGATATTTGATTTCTTGTAATTGAGTTATATTAAGATATTTATGTGTAATTATTATAAACTTGTATGAATAGGTGTCAATTAATTGTTTATGTGACCAGTATAACAGAATATTATAAATCGATAAGCCAAGTATTTTATCTGGAATTTTTGTGTGTGATTTTTAAGATATTATTAGTTGATGAGAATTACTTTTCAAAAAATATTTTTTCTTTAAAATTATAAAAGTGATATCATAAATTTCTAAAATTCCAAGCTATTTTATGGCATAATTCTTGTAATTTATGGAATTATATTTTTATTTATAGAAATCATTCTTTTAAATGATATTTGGAAATGTGAATAAAAATTTGTTGATTACTAAATTGCCCTTGCATGCATTTGATCATCCAAAAAGAGAGAAGGACACTAATGTCATTTCCAACCCCACTACATCTTATGTACTAGCCAATTTACTAGACTAGCCTTGCATGCATAATTTGGTTATTATGGTGGAAGGGTAACTTAGTAATTTCTCACCCCACTACTTAATCAATATATAAAAAAACACATCAAATTTTCAAAGGAAATTATTTTGGAGATCAATTCACTCAACCAACTCACTTTCTTTTCTCTCCCTCCCCTCTCTTCTTCTTCCACTCGGCCGAAGCCAACACACACACACACACACTCATTTTTTATTCCATTTCTAAAGATCCTAGTGTAATTACATCCACCAACACATGTTCAATCAAATCCTATATGTTTTATGTGGAGAATAGAGTGATTAAGTGTTGCATGCCTAGTATACTTAACAACTCAAGTGGAAGGCCTTGATTCTTATGAATTTATGGTCCAAACCATGAGATACATTATTTTAGAGAAGCTTATGGTTGGTGAAGTGATTATACTCCCATAATTTCCGTCCTCACCATTCAGTAATGGCTTTTAAGGAGCCGAATGGAACCAATTTTAGTTGCCTTGTTTATCTTCAAAAAATTTAGAGTAAAAATCATGTTTTCAAAGCATATATCTTGATTTAAGCTCTTGCATGTCAATGATCTCTATAGTTTTAAGTCTTGCATTTTAGCATAAACTCTTGCATGCCATGTTTTTCTTAATATATGATGATATAAATGCTTGCATATTAGTTTTAGGATGTGAAATAAATGTGTTAGTAGAGTACTTTCGAGTTTAAATGATTTCATATCTACATGTTCAAGTTTGTGAAGTTTTAATCTTGGAATTCCTTTGCATGCTATATATAATGACTAGTTTTTCTAGATTAAAGTATGTTTAGTTGTTAACTGAGCTTAATTCATGGATGTCATTATTGTACTTGAGATTAATATTAAAATATATGCATGATAAATTTGAAAATATGGTTAAATGTCATGCATGCTTAGTTGTGTTTATATACCATTGATTATTATGATTTTTAGAGTATGGAATGATCTCATCAGTAGATAATAGGATGAACAAGAGGGAGTGTGAATAGTTTTGGTGTTCCTTGTGGTGAACTTGTTTTAGGTAGAATGGAATTAAGGAGTTAACGGTAGCATAGTTCAAGTTTTGAGTTGAGATTTTGGTCGAAAGTTTGGAGTGTTTTGAGTGACCATTAGTGAGGCCCTAGGAGGCTCAAACTCCGGAATGTTGGGAAATAGTATAAGATTGAGTTCAGTAGCCATAGTTTGAGGAAATGATTTGGTTTTGATGGGTGCATTAGTGTAAAACCGAGAGCAACCTAAAATAGGGACAGTTTTGGAGTTAGTGTGTTTAGGGTCCAATTTAGGTTGCTTTTGGGTAATTAAACCATGGGCCTTGATAGGTAAATATGTAATGGAGTCTGGGGAAGGTTAATAAGCCATTATAACCAACCTTATAGTAAGAGTGTGGGGTTTTAAGATGGGTAAAACATGGCAGTTTGCAAAGTTGTAACTGTAGAATTGTATCAACTTCATAGAAAGCCATAGGTAAGCCCAAGTGATGAATTAGTGTCAAACCAAGTTTGGGAGTTAGATTTATGATTTAAGAGTTAGTAAAAGTCATAATTAAGTGAATGCACTAAGTGGAAAAGTTCATTTTTGCCAAGGCACGCAAGGTGGTGCCGAATGGTGCACTCGGGAAGGTTGGGTTTGTGTGAGGTGTTTGTGAGTTCAATTAGGTGAGGCCTAGGTGTGACTAGAATTGTATAAGGTAGGGAAAGGTCATTAGAAGAGAATGTGATAAGAATAATTAAGAGAATTGGATTCATAGTACTTAGGAATTGCAGAGTTTGGTGATTGAGAATAAGAAATAGGAAGGATCGAGTGATCAAGGGTAGAGTGTCTCGAGATCATTCGATACTCGTATAATTATGTGAACCATATGCCATGATGCCATGTGGCTACTTGTAATGATACATGATTCTCTACACTAAGTGATTATGTGATAGAAATGCTTGATAATAAGTGGACTCGTGTAAATAATACTTATGTGTTGCATTTGAGTTGAGTAGTATATAAGAGTCCTTCGAGTTGTGTATAGAACCTTTATTAATGAGGTTATATTATATGTGTAGGTTCAAGAGAAGATAGAGGAAAGACTCTTGCCATCAAATTTGAGTAGGGGAGCTTAAGGTTGCTTTTGTGTTAATGAAGATCGTTAGGAGAGGCAAGTCTCTCAACCTTATCGTTCGTGATTTATTTTCATAAGGATAAGTTGATACTTTTCAATAATTTTAATTTCCGTATGCAAGTGCCCCCTTTCTTTTCAAACTTAATTTTTGCAAGTATTCTGTTATCCAACTTGTTGTTGTTGCAAGTGCTACTCCCTTTTCTTATACAATTGTTGTGTCATATCCTATTGACTGTCGAAATGATTCATTTTCAATACTTTCTTCCTTAGTCATTGAACCATTGATATTCATCCTTGATGACCCTACTAGTGAGAAGATAGTTTCCCCTTTTTGATAAGAATCTCGTAACTCTAATCCTTGATTTATGATTTTAATTCTCTTGCCTAGAATCCCTTGGAATTGGAATAATTGGTACCCTTACCGAGAATCTTTGAAATTTCCCTCTGGCATCAGTATTATAAAAATTGCTTAAAAGAGATTTTCAGATAAAGGAAATGTGTTTGTGAGATTAGTGGATTGGACTAAGACGCAAGTCCCTTTCACATTTATGAAATTAGGCTTAAAAGTTGCCTAGGGATCCCAAATAAAATTTGTTCGAATCCAGCGAGGTTCGGGATTACTTCGCCGTTGATCACAGGCTGTAATCCGTAGTGTAACACCCCCAAATCCAGGGTCGGGGATCCGGTTTATCACGAGTTCCATTTCCCTTAATAACACTTAATCTTAATAAACAACTAACTACTGTGTGCTGTGACCCCACAATATACACACACACCACAAGTTATAGTCTCAGAGATGAATACAAAAAATAACACAAGTCATTTTATTCCACAATTATAAACCATTACACCTCAAAAGGGTTTCTGAATAAATTTACATTTTCTTTGACATTATTACAATTCATAAATATACATAAGTCTGGTACAACAAAAGTTGAAAGCCTAGCCTATTGGTAGTTCCTACCTCAGCTATAGCGGCATCAACGCCTACAGGAAGCTGCGGAACGTTTCCTATCCGCTTGCGAATTGGGAGCTTGGTCTTGTTCATCTTGTCTAGCTGTTGTTGTGTGATGAAAGAATAAAGTAAGGGTGAGCAAAAAGCCCACCAAAATAATATGTATAATAATTAAAAATATATGAGCATTATCATAGTACTCATGAAAGTCTTGGTCAAGCAGAAATGAACCAAGTTTGATATATTAACGCGACGAAGTCGCAAAATATTCAGTATATATATAATTTTAAAAATCTTTGAAATCCTCTGCCATGCATAATATACACATAGTTCCAGTTTATAACGGTATAAAAATATCGTTGCAAGGTGATCTCATATATCTAATCTTGTCTCAACATTTTTCTGAAAATCTTTGTTATGCATAAGATAAACATTACTAGATATAAGTTGAAAGGATGAAGTTACAAGATACTCCAATATACTTATATCTTTTCTGAATACTACTTGAACTGCCACCATTCAAGGTATAATCAATTTCAAAAGTTCATCACATAGATGAGACTACAAGATAAGACTTAAATAGATTCAATCTTTGAAATACCATTTGAAAGAAATGAAGTTACAAGATACTTCATTAGTCCCGATATATATACACACACATATATATATCTCATACACTCTTTGAAAACCTCTATCATGAAAAGTATAAACAGAGTTATAATATTCAATGAATTTGGAAAGAAGAAAACTTTGGCATAAACCCGATATCTTGCTGATCAAGAAAAGATACCAATTAAGTCACCTTTTCTACTAGTAGATGGATGAATTCCCCACTGGTCATCACCCTGGCCGCATTAGGACCTTATGTTGGACTGCCACTCAACCACTTACGCTTTGATGGACTCCCACTGAGCCACTTACGCTTTGATGTACTCTCATTGAGCCCATGGCTCTTATGCCGACACATTTTGATTGGGCTTACTTCCCGAACGTTGAGCAAGTAATCAAACTCTTTTATCAAATTAGCAACGTCGTTCTGCCAAAAATACACCACGGAGCCGGATCCCTTAGGTTTTGAGTGAGTATTTAAATCTCCTTTGAAAGGAAGATCTTAAATTTGAAAATGAGTTTTGGGATCCGCTCTAACTTTTTAAAATCATTTTGAAGACTCGAAAACATTTTAAAGAATGTTTAGAGTAATGATGATTTAATAAAATAAATCAGTCCCAATATGCTAGAAAATATCTAAATATTATTATTTAAATTATATTCCCATAAAGGATAATCTTTATAAAAATAAATGAAGTAGAAGTTTTAAAACTCATACTTGAAACGAATAATAAATAACAAAAGATATACTTATACGAAAGTAAGACCTGTTTTTGAATAATCGAAAATAAGTTTGATTATTATTCAAAACTATCGAATATACCTTATTCGTTAATAGTTATAGAAAACTATACAATATATACTCGGGAACCTCGCCTCCCGGTTTTAGGAAAATGTTCAACTTTAGGTCCCCTATACTAAGGGTATATGAACATAATGTCTATCTCTATCTAGGTATTATGCAGTTTATAACAATTGAATCGATAAAAAGATATCAAGATTACGAAATAGGCATGCATAATATATATCATATAAACATGCTCCAAAATATCACAAGACTTGCTAATAACAACCATGCACTTATCTCAAGATAATGCATAAATATATTTACATCACAACAACAGTATAACGGGTAGAAAACTTGCCTGAGTGTTGCGGGGTAGACTTAAGCTTAGAGTGGATCCGGTAACCTATGAACAACAAAATAAGCCGGAATTAAACCACGGTCGCTTAAGAAACTAGACTTTATCCATTTAGACTCTAACGTTCACTTTTGCGCTTAAAGATTTTCATTAGTCGCTCGAGTACCCTCGGCTCCACCATTTTTATAAAATTAATTGTTACAAGTTTTAAGGCGACTCTTTCGCGAGTACTTTACCAACTGCCTAATCCAACTTACATAATTGTTTCGTAATCCAATTAGTTTTTTAAGGGCCTTAAACAAGGTCTCAAAGTTATGCGAGGGGTAAGGGTTCGTTCGCGAAATACCATTACTTAAAACGGTCGTTTCTTCTAAACCGTACATCGGATCTAAGCGAACCACATACCAAAACGAAGCTTATGACACAATCTAGCTAAACATGGTAAACTTACAGATTGGTCAGTGAGCTTTCTGTCCCGAACACTAAGTACAAACAGTTGAGTAAAAATGGGCATTACGACGGCTATGTTTACACGATTACCAATTTTTATACTACTCCAATTAACCACCAACCAACCCATAATCATCAATACAACAAAACCTCATCTAAACCATACCACATCAGTCCATAATCTCAAAGTTTTCCAACTCATTCAACAACAAACATGATCTACTAACCATAACTTAAGATTCATCAACCATAAACCAAGATTCATATCCAAAATCACTACAAATCCAACCAAACTTCTAACAAACAAGAATCATGCTTCTCATATACTATATTAAGCATAGAAACTCCTAAATACTCAAAAAGTAAAGCTAGGGTATGAGGGTTTACCTTCTTTGGTGAGTAGAAGTAACTAAGAAGCTTGAAATAGCTCTTGAAAGTGTTGGGTTCCGAAGGCATGAAACGCAGCGAATAAACGTAAATAAAACAAAAATTTCGAAACCCAAAAACAGGATCCATGTATAATTATGGGCAGATTATGGAGATAACGAATCATACCTTTCAAGAGCTTAACTTTCACGAACTCAGCGGAGATCCTAGCTATCACGCTTTGTGTCTACCTCTCGGAGAAACACCTCTATGGTATCCACACGAGCACCTTCAAGAACGTCTCATGAACTTGACTACGGAATGGATGTACTAGCCTCCTTCTTGACGATCCGAATTGCCTCTGCCTCTCTTTGCTGCTAGGGTTTTCTCAAAAAAACGAACAAGCCTCTTTAACCTATCATTATGTATTTATAATGGCTGATTAAAAAGGCCCATAATAGCAAAGCCCAACCCTAGTAGGTATTGGATTAAATTATAAAAATGAATTTCTATTATTTAATTAATAACTAAGTCATACTTAATTATTATGGGCAAAAACATTCCTTTTAATTCAAATTTATATTATCTCAATTAAGTCTTACTTAATTATAATAAAATTCTAATAATCATCAATTAATTTAAATCCATAATTTAAATTAACTATTCCATTAAGTGCTCTATTTGTGCGACCCTATAGGCTATTATTTAATTGGCAATAATTTTATTCTCTAATAAAATTATAAACAATGAGCGGTATCTAGTAATACATCATTGTTACCCAATTAGACAATAATTAAATCATGATTAGATAAAACCTTTCGTGATTAATGTTTTTCGTGTAATATAATCCCTTTAACCATACATATTATAGATTAAAATCGAGGCATGTATTTAGTCATCCTCTTCAACATTTAATCCGGGTTTACTTGATCCATGAGTAGATTATCAAGACAAATCATTATTTGAGCATGGTCATGCTTTTATAATCTCACTCAATCAAGAGGCCAATAATATCTCTCCTAATTATAGGAGGGTTAAATCATTTATCTATCATTCATATTTCTCATACGACTCATGATATACCCGATATCCACTTTTATCATCACCCGATCAAAAGTAACTTTTAATGTAGTCAAAGTATATTAATCCTCGTATAGAAATATAATGATTTCAAGTCAAAGGATCGTTACACCATTATCACTGTGAGTCTTTCTTATGACTTTATTAAACATGAAGAATCTCACTGTGGGTCTGTCTAGTACCATGTACTCTCACATATACCTATGTATTGACTTTAGTATCACCATACTTATAACCAATGAGATGTGGTTATCTTGTCAAACAACATACTAGTCTATCTATGTATTATTATTGTCCTATATAATAATACTCGACTAGGGACCTTTAAGAATATGATATATTATATAATCTCAAGTTCAAGTCATGTACTTAAACTATATAATGTGTATCATGATTCTAAGGACATTTATTATGCTAACAAAATATCGCTGTAATTAAGGTCATAATAAATACATTTATTGAATGATCAACTGACATAAAGATTTATAAGAATAATGTATTGCCTCTAGGGCACCTACACTAACAGAAAGTCCTTACAAAAGCTAGATCTAACCAAAAACATAAGATCAAACAATTATAATTCTTGAAAACACTATTCACTCTCTTCTTCAATGATTTATTGAAAAAAATTCTGAAGGCATTTGTGGCTTAGATTCCTAGGATAGCCATAACTAAGTACAAAGGACCTAGGATAATTACCTTACAAAATACCAATACTTGGATCTTGAGTTTTGAATTTTATTCTTGCTTTGGAATAGGGGGGCCGAGAGCTTCTTGTTCTTGGGACAAGATGTCAACTTTTCTATTTATGTGATGAATTACTTTGTTGCTTCCCTTTTTCTATAATTAATTAGAATTTACCATGGTTAAAAACACTTGGTTAATAATCCACAAATTTAAAATATCTACTAAGTCGTGCTTAGGTCATCTTAATTATGTCATCCTTTTAACACATGTCTCCTCCTTATGGTATGATGACATCACCATCCACTAATCTCTTTGATTAAATCTTAATTACTTGGCTAATGACCGCTTATCTGTTATACAGTTCGCTTAACTTTCATTCTCGTTCGTCGTTTGAGGGATCATATCCAGGATCTTATTACTTGGGTTCCCCTAAACCTTTCTCAATATTTTATATCCCTTTAATGATCCTCTCTTATAATCTTTGAATTTAAATCCTTTTAATTATATTACCTTATACTCAATTCTTTCGGTATCAGGTGGATTTTCAGGAAAAATCAAAATGTTAGAATTTGAATTCTGACGATCTTTACATACACTCATATACTCTATGGAGTACTAATAAGATCTCAGAATATCAATAAAAGAACTCCTACATAGCGTGGCATGAAAAATTTTCTTAATCAGCAAAATCACTATTCATAAGGATTACAAAAAGTCCAAAAATTTGGGGTTATTACAGTCTCCCCTCCTTAAAAGGATTCCGTCCCGGAATCAGATAGAAAACAAACGGGGGTACTTTTCTAGCATTGCACTCTCTAGTTCCCAAGTTGACTCCTCCACATTATGATTCTTCCATAGTACTCTGAATATTTTGATCACTTTGTTCCGAAGCACCCGCTCCTTTTTATCCATGATCCTCACTGGTTGCTCCACGTAAGTCAGGTCTGGTTGCATGTCCATGTGCTCGTCTTCCACTATGTGCCTGGCATTCCGATGATAATCCCTTAGCATTGACACGTGGAACACATTATGAACTTGTTGTAGGTTCGGGGGTGGGGCTAGCTCGTAAGCTAACTTCCCAATCCGTCTTAGTATCTCAAAAGGTCCAATGTATCATGGGCTTAGTTTCCCTTTCTTTCCGAACCTCATCAATCCTTTCCAAGGGGATACCTTTAGCAGTACTAGGTCCCTTACTTCATACTCCTTGTCCTTTCGGGCTAAGTCTGAATACCTCTTCTTTCGGTCTTGGATTGCTACGAGTCGTCCTCTGATTAGATCCACTATGTCTTTGGTCCTTTGGACCACTTCGGGTCCGAGCATCTTGCGATCTCCCACATCATTCTGATACAAGGGAGATCGGCATTGTCTTCCCTAAAGGGCCTCATAAGGCGTTATCCTGATACTGACATAAAACCTATTATCATAAAAAAACTTGATACGTGCTAAGTGATCATTCCAAATTCTTTCAAGTCTATTGCACAGACTCTCATCATAGCTTTTAGGACTATAGCTTTTGCTTCTCAATACCCACTCTTTTCCAGTCGGTAAGCGTTACTATCTTCCATTCATAACACTATTCTGGCTATACTGTTACTCTCTAGCATTCTATAACCTTCTTATAATTTCGTCAACCTTACTACCATGAACACGTTTCGATTTCGGAGGTAAACGCACTTGCAGTACTTCTTTTCTAGCTGCTTCTATCTTTGGAAGCTTGATCAATCATATAGAAGTAAGAGAATTTATTGAGAGATCACTATGATCATGAACACTTGTTACATCGCATAGTTAGTACAGAAGGTGGCCAGCCTTTAGTATCTGATAAGCAATTAAACAACATGTGGTATCCTACTAGGCTTCCATCACACATATAGTAGTCATTCGGCAATAACTCCCCTTCTGAAAGGGTTGTTCTTCTCAGTTTACACGAAATGAAAAGGAGAGAAAATAACAATTTTAAGAAAAAAATATGGTCACAAAATATCTGTTTTGGAATCTACCTCTAAACTATAGAGGTTTATCATAGGAGAACGAAACATATATGTATATATATCAACATCAAGTATTATCGCCTCGCAATTCACGTGCCTGAATATTTACTATTCCGTCAATCATTCTATGGACCCATGCTCTTGCTCGAGCTTATAAACAATCACCTTTGAAACTACCTCGATATTAAAAATCAAATATGGGATTCCATTCTAGACATCGTCATTACTAGAATTTTAATAGGTAGATAATCGACCTAGTTTTTTTTCTATCAAAGATAACTTATACGTCAATATGACCCGATTAGTGGTGCTCAATCTCAACATCCATTACAATACAACTCACACTGTTGTTATCGTCTCATTATTCATGGAATCGTTGATGCATTACTATAGTCCACTGCTAACCTACTATAGTCATTCGTTTTTCTTCAAATCTTAATAGCTAACCATACGGAGGCCATACCTGTCGTATCGAATTCTTCTAAGGAGGCAACACTATCACCATTTTATAATTCATGGAGAACACTCCTGAACTTGGCGTACATATGACTTAAAGCAGATAAAATTGCAGAAGAGTTTCAATCAAAGCTAATATAACAGATTAATACCATTGTTAATCATATGGCCTCAATTGGAGACTTGAAACTCAAGGATTCATTTAGTCCTTTTTGGAACATGGTCCTGGATTAACTCAAGATAGGACCTTCTAAGATGGGTAGCCCTATCTCAGCGATTAATATGACTTAAATCTTTACCAAACTACTATTACGGTTGAGTATCACACAATTATCATAAGGAATGTCGATCTTTCACACCAGAATACAACCTTCACGGCTTTAACCATCGTCACTGTATTCCTCTGGCACGAACGCCTTTAATTACTCCCTTACTGTTACGACCGTCATTTTCGTGTAATATTATTTGTGGATTTGATATAATATTAAAGCCGAAAGTAAATATACATAATGGTTGTACCTTGTGTAAATGAAAATTTCTGTATTTTAAATTTGCTTTATGTAGTATATGATTTTTCAAAGCAAGAGTTTATTTATTTCCCTTATTTTTGATTTATAAGGAATATTCTAAACCTTGGAGAAATTTTCTTTTAAAAGTTATTTTGTTCACAAATTTCAAAAGTGATTTTATAAAATTTCTAAAAATCCAAGTTATTTTCTGGTATAAATTTTATAATTTTTGAACTTGTATTTTATTTTATAAAAATAAATCTTTACAAATTTTATTTGTTATAATTAGCAAATTACATAGAAGACCTTGCATGCAAATCACCATTCTATTCTCTCAAAGGGAAAATAAGACCTTTCCAACCCCACTAACTCATTTGTTGATTACCAAATTACCACACTAACCTTGCATGCAAAATGGCCTAACTTTAGCTAGAGGACATTTTTGTACATTCTCACTTCCACTCATTATTTTGTCAACCAAAAAGCATAAAACTAAAATCAAAGTGGGAGAAGTCATTCCACTCACTCCATACTCCAACACACCACATTTTTTCTTCTCTCCTCCCCCTCCCACCATTACTCTCGGCCGAAGCCCCATTCCCCTACCCCCTTCCATTTTTCATTTCATTCTTCATCTTCCCAATGTAAATCTTCTACCTACATTCATCTTATATACTTTCCAAGAGTTTTGTGACTTGGAAGTTGAAGTTCTATGGATGCATGTGTAGTTCTTATGTGATCTCCAAAGAGAAACTCTTGATTCTTGTGAATTCAAGAGCTCTCTATGAGGTATATTTTATATATGTGCTAACTAAGTGTTTTATGGAGATATCATGTTTTAAAATCCTTTGCATGCTACTGAATTTTCATTATATATTTATGTTTAGCCATGCATGCTAGTTTTAAGATATTAAAATGATGATCAACCATGTTTTTCATGCTACTCTTTTTGAAATCATGTTGCTATGTCTAAAAATCTATAAATTCGAAATATGTGTGCTTAAAATAGATTGTTTCCATGATAAATTTCTTATTAATAGTTAAGAGAAGATATATTTCATGATTATTAAGGATGAGTAATAGGTACAAGTTGAATTTGCAAGCATTTAAACTTATACTTAGCCGAAATCTTGTTATGTGTTTTCCATGAGTTGCATGTTATATTTTTAGTTGCATGTTGTTGATTCTTGGGCATGGATGATCTCCCCTTCTGTTGAGGCACTATTTTAGGACATTAAGACACTAGGTTTGCTTTGGAAAGAGTTGGATGCTTGGTTATTAAGTAGGAGTTAAGGTGGAAAGGGATTAGTTAGTGTTTGCATTTTTCCAGATTTGATGCACTAGTTATGGGGAAGTTTTGAATGAGCATTTGTTGTGCACTTTGAGGACCAAGCCACCAGAAGCTAGAAATAGGAGTATATAAAAGATTTAGGTGTTTGTTGGAGGTTTATAAGTCGTTTGGTTAGGTGCACGAGTGGAATCACAAAATCTGTCAAGCAGGGGACAGTTTTGTTGCAACTTAGAAATAGGAAGTTTTGACCATGTCATGGATAGGCCCTCATTAGGACCTGTTGGGCCTTAGTTAGAGGGAGTGTCAGAGGAGTTTTTGCAGCCATAGTTCATAGGATTTGATTTAGAACCATGTGTCACAAGTTAGTTCAAGTCAGGGCATTTTCTGCCCAGAAAAACAGGGGAACCATAGACTTTAAGCTTAGGCTCAAGGAGGCCCAAGCTAGACCCTTGAGCCACATCAATTTTGGAGATGCCTTAAGGTCAGAAGAGCCTAGTGTAGAAGTTTTGGAGGTAAAATTGTAGTTTAAGAGTGTCTAATGCACTCAAGAAACCATAGATATCATTCTGAAATTTTCCTTAGTGAGCACTTTCACTTATCACATAGTTTTAGAGCACTTATGAGTGAGACCTAGGTTGACCGCTATAGTTGCAATATAGTATAAAGCCATTAGAATTAAAGGCCCAAGTGAGGGTCAATAGGTTTTGGATAGTTAAGTAGAGGTACATTGAGTAAGGAAGACAAAATTTAGAGACTTTGTCTAGTTTAGCGACCAAGTGACTTAAGTTGTGAGTCGAGATCATCCAAGCCTAGTGTTGCATTATGGTGTGTGTGATATTATTTGATATTAAAATATGATATGTGAGTATATGTGGCTATGTGTACAATTATATTTATAAGGTGAATATAAATTGCGTGCATATAGGCCTAAGTGCCATTTGTGTTATAAATAGGTTAAGTTGGTGAGAATATATTATAATGAGGATTGTTATTATTTATGTAGGATCTCGAGACGAGGGTAAACTTGCCATAGAGGTCGAGTGAAGCTTCCAGTTGCTCGTACCAGCCAGACCAGACCAGCCTTTCTCAGGGCAAGTGATTCAACCTGTATTTCGTTTACACTGCAAATGTGTAATAATTAATTCATATATATTGATGCGATTATCCTGAGTCATCATGATATACTTGAACCAAGCGATTCTTAAATCTATCTTTGTATTATATAGAAATGCCATGAACCCTCAAGTACATATTGCAAGTAGATCAAAAGTCATACCACTCTAGTATATCAAAGTGATTGGAATGCCATGATAAAATAAAGATTTGATATAATACTTGATTGATCCTCTTGATTATCATGCTATTGATTCCTAAAATATTGACATCTCACCCTGATGCTTGAACCCCAATAGAAACTTTACCTTGATACCTAAAAGCCATATATTCTTTAAAGTTGTTCTTAATTGATTGATAACCCTTTTTTTACCCTAAAGTTCAACAATCCTGATATACCTTGAGCTAAAGATCATTTTCTTCATACCTTAACACCCCTAGTATTCATGAAGCTTACCTTCTTGATGTTCTAGTACTTGTACCTTGTTGAAAACCATTGCTTTAAGCCTAGTTTGGCATTACTCTTTCATATTATCCAATAGCCTTGCTAAATCTCCTTGTCAAAGTTCTTGTATATGGAAACCTTTCAATTACCCTAATATAGTAAAGTCTAGTGGATCATGGCCCTAAAATTTGGTGACATATTTCCAGTGTTTCAAAGATGATCTATAATCCCTTGATAAAAATATTTACTACTTAAGAGATTTTATTATAAATCAGCATCAATTTTTGAAATGATTAAAATGTGGATTTTCAGTCCCAAAGGGGGATAAATGTTTACTTTGAATAGTGGATCTGGACTGAGACGCAAGTCCTTTCCACACTTACAATGTAGGCTTAAAAGTTTCCTAGGGATCCCATTAATGTTTTAGAACCCAGCAAGGTTTGGGATTACTTCGCGGCTGATCACCAGCGTCATAAAATGATTTTTGAATTAAGATATGATTTTGGAAATGTTTTGATACAAGCAAATGATGCCATCACCCACAGTTTTATCTCTTGCTATTATTGGTTATGTCCTCACAATGTCATTCTTTTATATATATCTCGATTTATGTTTTGTATCATATAGTTTAGCACTTATTGAGCATTTGGCTCACTCCTTGCTTTACCTTGATATTACAGCTAGCAGCTATGGTTAGATTCAAGCAGACAGCACGTAAGACCTGTGATGCCGATGCGTATGTCCGAGCTCAGGTAGAATAAGAGATAGTTTTGTGTGAGGACTCGATATTAAAATCAGTTGTAATAGATGGTAGTGTTGGGCTGTTCCAAATCCTAAACTGTAAGATCTTGGATTCGGTTATGTTTACATTCTTTTAAATATTGTAATAGTTATATTTATTTTGTTTGTTAAGTTGGGGGTGTGACAGGTTTTGGTATTAGAGCTACGGTTTAGAGTCCCTGGACAGCCCCAAATAGGTTATAGGATATATGTATAGGTTATAGATAATATGCGAGAGAGTAGGTTAAGTAAATTTATTATTAATACTCCTCTTATTGGTTTGTCAGCAAAGGGCGCATTCCTCGGCACCCTCTGGGTCGGACGACACTATTGCTTTCTCCGTGTATGCTGAGTTGAGGCGCGAGTTTGACACGCTTCAGGGCACGTACGACCGAATGAAGAACGTGTACCCGGACAGCCAAAACTATGAAGGGAAGCCCAAAGAGCAGATGACTGCGAGACTTGAGACCTTGGTTCAGTACGTCAACAGCTTGAGGAGATGCCATCACACCGAGACCGCACCAGCCAGTATATCATCCAAATGGTGGCGGATGAGCTCCAGAGCATTGTGAAGACGCTTCGAGATGAGAAGACTACCAAGCCTCGTTCTGATGGAGTAGAACCTTAGTTCTTTCCATTATCTACCTTCCATGTTGTATTATCAGACTTCGTAGAATTCCCAGTTGTTTCCTTTAAATAAGCATGTTATTCCTAGAATCAGACTTTGTCCTAATCCCGATGTATTGTGACCTTTAAATTTCAATTATTATGCACTATCGTTCCATTTGCTCTCAACTATTATTTTACGCCTTCATATGCATCACCATATCTATTTAATTTGAAACTTGACCTCATATGTAAATAAGAATGTCATGCGATACCCTCGAATTATTTCATCATTCATACCTGTTTTGACATAACTCTTATTTCAGGATCATGCTTCCCAAAAAGAAGAACCCAACAACCACCTCCACCACAGACCCAAATATTATTCGTTTACTGGAAACTTTGCAACAACAAACCAATGCTATAGCTCAACAACAACTAAATCTTCAACAACAAATTGAAAACCAAGATAACTGTGAACCACACCAACCACCCGAACCACCAGTACCACCTCGACAAGTTGTCACTTTCAAGGTATTTCAGAATGTGAATCCACCTGCATTTCATGATACCACTGATCCAATAATAGCTAACACATGGATTAAGGAAATAGAAAGAGCTTTTGAGTTGGTATAGTTAGGAGACGATCAGAAGACGCCATATGCTACTTACTTCCTGAAGGGCGAAGTCATCTATTGGTGGGAATCAGTAAAAGCTATGGAAGCAACTCAACAGGTTTCTTGGGAGAGATTTAAGAAGTTATTTTTGGAAAAGTATTACCCTAAGTACATGCAGAATCAGATGGAGCTTAAATTCCTTGAGTTGAAGCAAAGGAATATGTCTATACTGGAGTATGAGAAGAAGTTCACTGAGTTGTCAAGGTTTGTGACAAAGTATACCAGCACTGAGGAGGAAAAAGCGAAGAGATTTCAACAAGGATTGGAGCCTTGGATCAGAGATAGAGTAGTTATGTTTGAGCTTGATACTTATGCGGGAGTAGTACAGAAAGCTGCTCTGATCGAGAATAATGGGATGCAGTCAAGGAAGGAAAGGGATAACAAGAAAAGAAAGGTTCCATTTTATGGAGAGAAGTCTAAAGCCGGAAATTCACAAGATCGGAATGTAAAAAAGATTGGATTCCATAAGGGCGGAAATTTTCAAAAGAAGGGAAATTTGGGCAAAAGATAAGAATCGAAGGGGAACAACCAGGCAAGCCAAGGACAAGTTGGAGAAAACAGGTTCCAGAGACCGGAATGCAAGCACTGTGGAAGAAGGCACCCCGGAGTGTGTAATAAGCTGAGCATGACATGTTATAGGTGTAACCAGAAGGGACATTTAGCAAATGAGTGCAAGATGCCGAAGCCAGGAGTTACATGTTACAAGTGTGGAAAGACTAGACACATAGCTAGGGAATGCAAGGCAACCGGACCAGTCAAAGCTCTAATGAATGTGGCAAGTACCAGTGCAAGCGTGCCAGCTGAGGTATTGGCATTACCTCCACCACCTACAACAACTTCGCAAGCAACAGCAAGGACATTTGATTTGAAAATGAAGGACGCTGTTCAGAACTCTGAGGTGATAGCTAATACACTTTTACTCAATAATGTCAAAGCTAAAGTATTGATTGATTCAGGAGCAACAAGATCTTTCATATCAGAAACTTTTGTTGATAAACTTCAATGTGATAAAATGATTATGACTGAGGTAGTAAATGTGGTAATTGCGAACCAAGAGAAGATTCCTGTGAATCAATTCTGTCCGAAGTGTGAGATTGATATTTCGGGGCATAAGTTTTCAGCCGACTTGATACTCTTCAAGTTGGGAGAGTTCGATATAATTTTAGATATGGATTGGTTAGGGAAGAATAACCCCCAGATTAATTGTAAGACCAAGAAAGTATATTTAAAGACGAAGAGTGGAGAGAAGGTAGTATTTAAGGGACAGAGGCAAGAGCAACTATTTCTTACAATCGTTCAGGCTAATAAGCTACTTAGAAAAGGTTGTGAGTCGTTCCTAGCTTATGTAGTGGATTCTGAAAAAGGCAACCCCAGCATAGAAGATATCCCCCTAGTTAATGAGTTCCCAGATGTGTTTCCAGACGAACTACCAGGCTTACCACCAGATCGACAAATCGAGTTCGAGATCAACCTTGCTCCAGGCACAGAACCAGTTTCAAAGGCCCCGTATAGGATGGTACCAGCAAAAATGAAAGAGTTGGCGAGCCAGCTACAAGAATTTTTGGATAAAGGAGTGATTCAGCCAAGTACGTTGCCATGGGGAGCACCTGTCCTGTTTGTAAAGAAGAAAGATGGAAGTATGCGGCTATGCATAGATTATCGGGAGTTGAATAAGGTGACGATTAAGAACCGCTACCCGCTACCAAGAATAGATGACCTTTTTGACCAGCTGAAAGGAGCAAAGTGCTTTTCAAAGATTGACTTGAGATCAGGATTATAACACCCTCCAAATCTGGGGTATAGATTTGGGGCATTATTAACAACAACTACAAACTAAACCTGCACAAGCGGAATATAAATATAATAATTACCCCAAACTATTACTACTCAGGATCTTTTAAGGGTTGAGTTGAAAACAGGCACCACATACTACACTTTATTACAAACCCAAATAAAATAATCTGTCTTAAGGACTCTCTTTGTTATAAAACTTTATTCTATCTACATTCTCACCACACAACCTTTATTCAACCTACATAAAACTTTTATTCAACCCAACATTACTACTTATCCAGCTACACCTGATCTGGTAATTCAAAGCTCTCTTCGGGAATAGGAAGGAACACTTTGGTATAAGAGGGTCCCGCTGCTTGACTCGCTTCTTGACTACGCGGGTCCTGATGGGTTTCATTCTCTACCTTAACTGTAAAACAATAGGAATAACAATAAAAAGGGATGAGCCAAAATTACTCAACAAGCCTGCAACAATATATATAGTATAAAGAGAGAGAAATAAGTAAACCAATAAACTGCGGGTTTGAACAACCATCTGAATCTGTAGAGGATAATAATTTGCCAACACTAGCGAGTGCCAAATGAACAAGACTGGAAACAAAACCAAGATATGCACTATAACCCGCTGATCAGTCAGGATACAGTACGGATCTATACCCAACTGCATAGACCCAACCAACATAAAGAGTACTCAGGCAACTATGGCCTATTAAATAATGGTCTGGGTAAAACCCAGCCCGTATAGTAACCATCCAGTCCAAGGTATAGCATCCGGAACAATCGGAATGCTTTTGATATATCCCAATACCAGGATATACCAGAATATATGTAACAAGGGTAAAAGTATTGGAATATGAATAGAGGATTCAATAAATTAGGAGAAATCAAGAATCAAAATGAAATAGAAACAAGCATTAATAATTGGGTAACAGTGTATATGAACAATAATTATTAAAGGTAACTGATATGAGAAAAGAATTATAACTCACTATTCTGAATTTAGAATAGGGGAAAAACTTGTCTTGCGCGTACTTAACCTGGTTCAACTCACCGCCTTCTGTCCCTAGCTTGCTCTGCCTTGCTAATACTGAACCAATCATAGAAAGATAGTCATTTAGATAACTTACTATATACGTGTATCTTGAATTGATACCACGTAACCTTATCAGTCTACCCATGCATTTCTATCTGACTCGCATATATACACATATAATTATATAGCACGTAAGTTTCACATAATCACATAAAGCACATAGCACATAAAGCACATAATTAATTTTTAGACTTATAATTATTTTTAGAATCGATTCTAGACTCATATTTATAATAACTAACCCTATCTGATTTTATTATAATTTTTCGGGATTTATTCGACTCGATTCTACCCCTAATAGGGCCTATGAATAATTAATTATCACAAAACCACTCTCTTCCGGAAGAAATTATAACTTACAACTATTTTTTTGGATTCGTTTCATTTTTCTGAGTCTAGGGGTCTTCGTTTCACTCAAATCGGACTAACGGTTTAATTATTATGAATTAAACAAGATTTAATTAATTAATAATTAATTATAAATAATTAATTATAATGAAATAATCCTTAATTACATTTTTTAAATAATTATCTAATAATTATTGTATTTTAAAATAATTAATCCCTAATTATTAGGATTAATTACTATTTATTACAATTATTCACAAATTAATAACACTTACTCGATCAGATCGATTATTTATAAATAATCAATCGATACAATTAACTGATACGCTATTTATCGAATAACTACTACTTACTCGAATTATAATCTACTCAACGATTAACTACTCGTATAAATACGAGCTACTCACAATCCTCACATAATTATCGAACCATTATATTATTATTATTGTAACTTATACGATTCGTTAATTAATTATCGATATTTAATTATACGATACAAATAATTATTACGACATTCTTCGAATAACTATCACTCGAATAATAATTCTAATTATCGAATCACTACTCGTATGAATACGAGTTACTCATAATATTAACTAATTATCGGATTATTAACCGTATTATTTAATTATTTTTAATCCTTATTTATTAATTAATTACCTAATTATTAATTAATTACCTAATTATTAATTAATTAGATAACTAATAAATAATTAGATAAATAATTAAAAAATAATTACCTAATTATTAATTAATTAGATAACTAATAAATAATTAGATAAATAATTAAAAAATTAATTACATAATTAAATTCGAATTTATAATTTAATAAAATAATTTAGAAATTAATAATACTATTTTTCAGAATTTAAAACTAATTTTTAATTAATTATTATAATTATTAAAACTAATTTCTGATTTTTAGAAAATAGAATAAATATATAAAAAAAACAGAAACATAACATCAGGATTCAGGGTCAGGGTTTTTGGATCAAACCCGGGTCGAACCGGGTTGCAAACCGGGTCGAACCCGGGTCGCGAAGAACAGCAAGAACATGTGCCCAGAAACCGGCACGGCGGGGAAAATCCGGAGAACGGAAAATCGGCCCAAACAACTGGTTCGATCTTGTTCTTCACTGCTTTTCGTTCCTCAGCAACACAGACGACCTCCCCTTCTGTTCCCAGACCTCCCTTCGTCCTCCTTCCTCGTTGAACACCACCGGAGACGAAGAACAACGGCGGCATCGCCGCTTTTCCGACGAACACGAAACGGAAGCCAAAAACTACGAAACCGGTGCCGTTCGACGGGAAAATCGACGATCTATACGTTTGTAATCATCAAAACATCAAATAACAACTAAAACTTCAAACCCGAATTCGCAATTAAAACCCGAAAATACAAATCAAAAATCAACTCAATAATCAACGAAAAAAAGTACATGAACAGAAACTACAGATCATAAGCTTCAAAACGTGTACTCACACGTTCGATTTGGATGCCGGAATCACGATCAAAATTAGCTTTGATTCTCCTGCCCTGTTCTTCACTCAAACCCTAATCCCTTTTCTTTTTATTTTTTTCTGATTTTTAATAGTAATTAACTGAATCATTAATTATAAATCTGGTATTTATATTTAGGTATTTATATTTATGAAAATAATACCCCTAAATAAAATTAAGGGGCTAATTACAGTCCTAATAAAAATATTTGGCCCCAATTTTTATAATTTTTGGGTATTAATAATGAATTTTTAAATATCCTATAAATACAAAATTAATGCTAAAAATTCCCAAAAATTGTGAATATTACAAAAATGCAAAGAAAAATGATGTATGATAATTTCATGATCATATAAAAATAAAAATGTAATTTTTGTGGGGTTTTTGGTACCCGAAGGGGTCCGGAAAAGTCATTTTTTGCGAAAAAGGTAAATTTGTAAAACGTCTAGGGGTTCAGAATAGCGATATGATATAGGGCATTTTTGACAAAATAGGGCCAATGATTTTGTTTGAAATACGAGCTTTTAAAACATGGTTTTGAGCTGTACGGGTTTTGATATAAAATATATAACCTACGATAGAACACTCAATAAATATCCAAAACACGTTTGGATCAAAACAGACAACACGTAACACATAACAGTTAGGGTTTAATGACTCAACACATTTAATCACATAATAATACACATAATCTATCATTATTATGATATAATACAAGCGTAATTTCTCGGTCGTTACATTCTCCCCCCTTATAAGGATTTTGTCCTCAGAATCATACTATGCAAACAACTGAGGATACTTTTCTAACATTTCACTCTCGAGCTCCCAGGTTGATTCTTCAACCACTGGGTTTCTCCACAAAACTCTCACTAGTGACACAGACTTATTTCTTAATACCCTCTCTTGCCGATCTAGAATTCTTATTGGTTGTTCTACATATGACAAATCTGCCTGAAGTTCTACTGGTTCATACTCTATTACATGTCTTGTATCAGGGTTGTACTTCTTAAGCATAGATACATGAAATACGTTGTGAATATGCTGCATATGGGGTGGTAAAGCTAACTCGTACGCAACCTTCCCAATTTTCTTCAAAATTTCAAATGGTCCGACGTAGCGGGGTTTCAATTTGCCTTTATTACCAAACCTAGTTAATCCCTTCCATGGTGATACCTTTAACAATACATGCTCTCCTTCCTGGTAGTCCATATCCTTTCTAGATAGATCTGCATATTTATGCTGTCGATTCTGCGCCGCTTCAAGTCCCTTGCGAATCAGTTCTACTTTTTCCTTGGTCTGCTGAATCAGTTAGTCTCAACTGATTTGGCTGATTTGTATTAACTGGACGGTTGCTCTGGCCTCCATCTCCTGCATTCTGTTTCCTAAAATTAAAATTTCTCCCTGGCTGAAACTTGCCCTTCTTAAAATTTGGAAACTTCCCTGGTTGTGACTGACCCTCACTTCCCTCAACTTTCCTTTTCTTGCTTTCTTTCTCCTTCTGGAACATCTCACTCTCTGTCTCTGCGATCATAGCCTTTTGTACTACTCCTGCATAGGTATCCAATTCAAAATGGCTACCTTCCCTCTGATCCAGGGTTTCAAACCTTGCTGGAATCTTTTAGCTTTCTTCCTATCAGTATCAACATACGACGGCACATACCTTGATAATTCTTCAAATTTACTCTCATAATGTGCCACCGACATAGTTTCTTGCTTCAATTCTAAAAACTTCAGCTCCATCTGATCTTGAACAAACTGAGGAAAATACTTTTCTAAATACAATTCCTTAAACCTTTCCCAAGTAATAACATCTGTACCTTCCAATGTCTTCACCATCTCCCACCAGTAGGTGGCCTCATTCTTCAAATAGTAACTTGCAAACTCAACTTTCTGCTCCTCTTTCACTTTTACCAAGGCAAATGCCTTCTCTATTTCCTTTAACGACACATTTGCTTCAATTGGTTCTAAGGAACCCTTGAATTCCGGTGGGTTTACTGCCTGAAAAGTTTTGAAAGTTACCTGGGGATTGGTCTGTCTTTGTTGTTGTTGTGCCAGGTGAACTGTTTGTTGGGCCAAGATTTGAAGAATTTGGGCTATTGCTGGGTCAATGGGTCCTGGGTTCACATTTGGATTTGTATCATCTTGGTTGTTGTTGTTATTGGTTTCTTCATTCTGGGTATTGGTGCGGGTATTTCTTCTGGGAGGCATTTTCTGTAAAGAATCAAATCTTTGCATAAAAGAAAAGTTTTGTAAAACAGAGGTATCTCTTTTTGAAAACAGTTGTAACTAAGTAAATTGCATGCTTCTTTACAGAATATAAACAGTTCTGGAAAACAGGGTACATGGTATCACAGGGTATAACTGGTGCAATAAATAAGGTAAGGTAAAACAGGTGCAATAAAGTAAATGACAGTGCTGGAAAGGAAAAAGGTACTGATATATATAGATCAAAAGTTTTAGGTAGTACAAGCGTAAAGACGCTTCGAAAGTAAAAGCAAAACGGTACAACAACCTACTCACTAGTCAGCATAGCTAGTCTATAAAGACAACTCAAAAGTCTACTAGTACATACTACACACCACTGTACATACTACATAACCATAACAATACTGCTCAACATCTCCATCTCTGAATCTCTGGCTCATGGAAAATCTGGACCTCCTATCTCCTCAAGCTCCTCTAGAACCCACTTAGCCCACTCCACTAGGAAATCAGGGGTGATGTCCCCATGTGTAGCCTCAGTAATTCTCACAACAGCTGCTCTACGAAATGCCTGGAGCCTCTCCCTAAGTCACCTCTCACCACTCCCCATCTCTCTGGTACGCATGATATGCAATAACTCCTAGATCTGACCCTGTAGGAATCGTTGTTCCATAAGGCAATCCTTAAACTGATTATATGGGACAGGATAGGAAGAGAACTGGAAAGGTACTCCTGTGACTGAATGACTAGTAAAGCCTGAATCAGCGGGTGGGGGTCCTCTGACAGGTGGCCTCATGCCTGGAGGTGGAATAGCCTGCAGTGGTACGGGCTGCAACACAGGTGGAGGTAGTATAGCCAACACTGGTGGAACAACAGGACGATCAACCTGAACCCCTAGCTCTCGCGCTGGACTGGGGATCCGCGGTACCAACTGGTTCCTTCTTAACTGGAAAAGAACAGAAACAATATCACACAAATGAGCTAACTAGCTCAGCAAGTCACAATGACAAAACTGAGAATAATGATCATCAAGTGAACATGATTATGATATCTAGTGAACAATGGATTATGATTTAGAATTGGATATTATATTTTCATGTTAAAAACCAAGGTTAGGCTGCTGATCAGTCACGCACTAACCCCGAGCAAAGCACACAGCACTGCTCTAACTACTGGATCCAAGGCACACATTGGCCTAACTTGACCATTATATGGTCTGACCACGAATCTGTTCCACAATTTTATAAAAACAATCCAATTCTAACATAAAAACAGAATAAGCAATAATAATCAATAACCAGAATCATTAACAATAATGAGTGTTTAACAATGAAAGGGTTTCAATCCTTTTAAGGATCAATAAGGTAATTTCAAAGCTTGGATGCTGGGTAATGAAAGAATTGGATAACAAAGGAATCAATATTTCAGGGTTTCAAGGATTTGGTCTTTCAAAGCATAAAATACAAAGATTTGAATGTGTAAGCAATCTGGTTCAGTGTTTAATATTTAGTTTGTATGTATTTGTGGAGTAGGATCGTATACTTGAGGTTCGTGTTTGGGTATACAACAATCAATGGTCTAGAAAGAATCAGGTTACAACTCAAGATCAATACCTGAAATCAAGGTTTAGGGTACAGTGCTTCAAATCACTTGCAATATCAACAAAACTATCAAGTACTACAATATCTCGAGAAAGTTCAGAATACTTTCCTGGTATTAGCTTACTACACTGCACTCGCTTCCAATCACAATCGTCTTACTCCTCAACTACCTGTTTCCTTTTCCTACGCCTTGCCTCTTCTGCTTATATATCATAAGCATCTATCAATAATCGACTCATAGAGTTCTATTCAACACATACTTCTATCTACCCTTCGTTTTACCCAAATCCGATTAACGGATTGAAAGTTATGCAATGATCAAGTAAACACCGAATATATAGGCTGATAGTCAATCAACAAGTCACATATAGCACATAATACATCACGTAATCAATGATATATTATTTATAAAGAAGTCTCGGGTCATAAATAGGCTTTCTGGTATTTAAAATGATTTTTAAAACATTTTTCGGAATTAAAACGGGTCGTTGGATCAATTTCGGGTTAATAAACAGGGTTCGGTTGGCCAATTCTGGCTCCGAAACAATTTTATAATAATTATCGAGCCTTGTAAATAATTTAGAATAATATTTTAAAGCTCGAAACTATTTTTTGGAATTTTTAAATCATTTTTAAATAATTAAATCTAATTAAATAATTAACAAAAATCAATTAATAATTAATTAAATCAATTAATCAATTAATTTTTGAATTAATTCACCAATTAATCCATTAAAAATTAACTGAAATTAATTAACTAATTAATTCAGATTTATTTTTGAATAAAAAAATAATTTCGGAATTAAAATACTAATTTTTAGAATTTTCAGAAATTAAAAGTGAATTTTTATAATAAAAATAAATAGGAAATATGATTTTTAAACATTTTTAAAACAGGAATCCTAAATTTGCAAAGTTTGGAAACTTTAGGGACCAAACTGCAATTTGTTTTCAAAATTATAGGTACTAAACTGTAATTTTCCAGTTCCAATCGCCGGAAAAATCGGGGGTGGCCGGAGAACTCACCTCCGGCATCCTCCCACCACCATCACTTTCAGAATTAAACTACAGATTACCAGGAACATATCCATGCAAACAAATCATTCTAATCATCCCGGAAATTGGCCAAGAACATCGCCGATTTCCGGCGAACATCGGGAATTTTAAAAACACAATTCCCTACGATTCAAGCATCCTCTGTTAACGAGCTATATATCAATCGATTGCAAATTTCATAAGGAACACAACCCACTATAAATCAACAGTTAATAACCCCTGAATCAAAAACCCCCAAATTTCAATTGAAAACATTCATACGGGTTATAAACCCTAATTTTGAAATTCGAAAATTAAACTCAATTTTCAACATGTTATTGAACTCCAAATCAGACGTATAATATATCAAAATCACCAGGAAAACAAGCTCTACAACATGCAATCATCAAATCATACAAACAATCATCCGAATAAAAATTCATATTTTTAATAAATTTAATTCGAAAATAAACCTTGATTGCTGCAGTAAAACAAAGCTCAGAATCTGGTAGAACACTTCAAATCCTTCGTTTTGCAAGCTTTGAAAACAGAGATTGGTAACGCCTTCGTTTTGCTGTTTGATTCTTAGAACAGTTTATGTAATTAGGGTTTTTCTCTGAAAATTATAAAATTAACTATGTGCAAATGATTTTGATACGAAATAAAATACGGTAAAAGGCTATTTATAATTACGGAAAATTAGTATCCCGTTGGATCATTCCGGATATAAAGCGGTACGTTTATTTATAAAAACTGATCCAAACGGTATCGGTTTTCGGGATAATTATCCAAATCAGTACAATTTGTACTGCGGTCTTGGTCTCAGCGCCTGGTTACACGTACTACGAAGTGATAATTGGGATAGTTTAATAAAAAGCTCCCGTTTATCAAAAATTCGGGTTTTATTGATTTACCGAAACGAATATTGTATCGAAAATGTTGCGCCGGGACCCGCGTAGAACAAACCGTACGCCGGATCGAAAAAGTCGAAACATGGAATATGCTCGGAATATTACAATTAGGTTAGGAAGGAGTTCTCGGAAGAGTTTCGGATTCCAAAAACGTAACAACGGATGACGTCGATTGGTTCCCGTTTTTATAAAATAGATTTTAAATACTCGGAAAAAGATTTTATAAATTTCATATGATCCTTATAAATCCATAAATCAACATAAAAATAATTAGGAAGATATGATAATTATCTATATTTTATTTTGGACATATAAAAATTAAAATACTCAATTAATATTATTTTTGAATATCCAAGTACAGATAACACTTAACAATTAACTCACAGAATAGATACTGAACACACATAATAATTATTTAATAACAAAAATAATTACACGATATATCCCGGATATTACATCCTTCCCCCTAAAAGGATTCTGTCCTCAGAATCTCCTAAGAAAACAAATGAGGGTACTTTTCTCTCATATCACTTTCTAACTCCCAGGTTGACTCTTCACCCTTTGGGTTTCTCCACAATACTCTTACTAACTTTACCACTTTATTTCTCAATACTTTCTCTCTCTCCTCTAGAATCTCTACCGGACTCTCTATATATGACAAATCTGCCTGAAGCTCTATTGGCTCATATTCTATTACATGCCTGGAGTCTGGATTATATTTCTTGAGCATCGATACATGAAAAACATTGTGAATGTGCTCTATATGTGGTGGTAACGCCAACTCGTAAGCTACTTTGCCAACGCGCTTTAGGATCTCAAAAGGTCCGACATATCTTGGACTCAGCTTTCCTTTCTTTCCAAACCTCGTTAGTCCTTTCCACGGTGATACTTTCAGTAATACCATGCTTCCTTCTTCAAATTCCATGTCTTTCCTTGACTGATCTGCATATTTCCTCTGACGATCTTGTGCGGCTATCAATCTCTTCTGGATAATTTCCACAATTTCCTTTATCTGCTGTACCAGTTCAGGTCCAAGTATCTTGCGTTCTCCTACTTCATCCCAATATATTGGAGATCTACATTTGCGTCCATAAAGGGCTTCATAGGGTGGCATCCCAATGCTGGCATGGTAACTGTTGTTGTAAGCAAACTCTACCAGAGGTAAATGTTCATCCCAACTTCCTTTGAAATCAATAGCACAAACACGTAAAATGTCCTTGATTGTCTGGATCGTTCTTTCACTTTGGCCATCCGTCTGGGGGTGATAAGCCGTACTCATATTCAGTCTTGTTCCCAAACATTCTTGAAAACTCTTCCAAAATCTTGAATTAAATCTTGGATCTCGATCAGATACGATAGACACTGGAACTCCATGACGAACTACAATTTCCTTTAGGTATATATGGACCAACTTGTCGAGCGAAAACCTTTCATTTATAGGCAGAAAATGAGCTGACTTGGTAAGTCTATCCACTATAACCCAAATGGCATCATGATTAGCCCTTGTCCTTGGTAATCCAACTATGAAATCCATGGCAATATGTTCCCATTTCCACTCTGGAATCTCCAATGGCTGTAACAATCCACTTGGTCTCTGATGCTCTGCTTTAACTCTCTGACAGGTATAACATTTGCTAATCCATTCCGCAATTTCCCTCTTCATGTCTGGCCACCAATAATTATTCTTTAAATCTCTGTACATTTTGGTACTCCCTAGATGGATGGAATACCTTGAATTATGTGTCTCCTGTAAAATTTCATTTTTCAGCTCCGTCACTGGTGGAATCCAAATTCTAGATGAAAACCTCAAAATACCTTGATCATCCTTTTGCGTGCATAACTCTTCACCTACCAAACGATTTATATCTTGATCCATTACATCTTCCTGACATTTCTTTATTTTCTCAAATTATTCCGGTTGGAAAGTCATACTGTATACTTTCGCTTCCTCAGGCTTGCAAACTTTAATCTCCAATTCCAATTTCTGAAATTCCTTATATATATCTTCAGGTACTGTAATAACCCCAATTTTTGGAATTTTTGAAACCCTTATGAATAGTGATTTTGCTGATTATGTTGAATAAGAAAACTTTTCATACCACACTATGTAGGGGCTCTTTTATTGATCTTCTGGGATATTATTAGTACTCTATATGATAAATAAGTGTATGTAAAGATCGTCAGAATCCAAATTCGAACACTTTGATTTTTCCCGAAAATCTACCAGATACAGAAAGAATTGAGTATAAGGTAACAGAATAAAAAAGGATTTAAATTCAAGGATTATAAGAGAGGATCATGAAAAGAATATAATGTATTGAGAAAGGTTAAAGAAACCTAAGTAATAAGATCCCGGATATGATCCCTCAAACGATAAACGAAAACGAAAGTTAAGCGAACCGTATAACAGATTAGCGGTCATTAGGCAAGCAATTAGGAGTTAATCAAGGAGGTTGGGGATGATGATGTCATCAAACCAACAAGGTGTGGACAAGTGGAAGCATTATGACATGTGCAAGATGACATAAGCATGACAAGGGGTTTTGTTTTGTTGGTTGATTTTGGGCCATGTAAAATTTACCATGGTAAAAAGCTAAAACATTTTCCAAGGCAAAAAGGAGAAGCAACCAAGCAAATATCATAAAACACAAAAATTAGAAGTTGACTTTTGCTTCCAAGAGCAAAAGCTCTCGGCCAAAACAAACCCAGCAACTTTAAACTGCCATATCTCCTTCAATACTCACTCAAATATTGTCTTCTATAGCTCGTTGGAAAGGTATTGAGATGGCCTACAACTCTTGTTCACAAGTCTCGTCCAAATAAGCATAGTAAGACCCTCATGTTTACAGTTCTTTCAATCGGACTTTTAGAAACTTTAAAGTCTAACTTTGTGTTCTTGATTTCTTTGGAAAGATCAAGCTTGTAGGAGGCTCCATAAGGCTTCCTAGTAACTTTCCACCCTCCAAGAAAGCTATAAATCTTCACACCCTTTAGTAATAAGTTTGAATGTTGAAGTTTGGAGATGGTTTGGATGGATGAGTAGTAATTTGAATGATAAGCATGATTCGAGCTTAATTGTTAAGTAGTTTAGTTGAATTTGGAGATGTTATAATATATGATTGGATTGAGATCATTGAGCTTATTATGACTGAAATCAGTAGCATTGATGTTTATCTTGAGTTGTTGTTGATTGGTAGTTGGATTGATATGATTTGGAATGGTAAAAATTTGGGAAATCGAGTAAACATAGCATTCGTAATGTCCGATTTACTTTAGACTGTTTTTGCTCTTAACATCAGGACCCGAGAACTCCCTTTTAGGTTTTGACCATTGCCGTGATTAGATAGTTCATGTTACGAGATTCATTTTGATATGTGGTTCGTTTGAATCCGATGTACGGTTTAGGAGAAACGACCGTTTTAAGTAACGGCGTTTCATGACCGAACCATTACCCCTCACCTTACTTTGAAACCTTGGTTAAGGACCTTAAATAACTAATTGGGGTAAGAAACAATTATGTAAAGTGGATTAGGCAGTTGGTAAGGTACTCGCGAAAGAATTGCCTTAAAACCCTTAATGGTTAATTTATTAAAAATTGTGGAGCCGAGGGTACTCGAGCGACTTAAGTAAATCGTTAAGCGCGAAAGCGAACGTTAGGACTCTAAATGGTTAAAGTCTAGTTTCTTAAGCGACCGGGGTTTAATTCCGACTTATGTTGTTGTTCATAGGTTATCGGACCCACTCTAAGCTTAAGTCTATCCGGGAGCACTCAGGCAAGTTTTCTACCCGTATAACTGTTGTTGTGATGTATATGTGTATATGCATGATCTTGTGATAAATGCATATTTGTTATTAGCAAATTCTTGCGATATATTGGAGCATGTGATATGGTATATATGCATGCCTGTTTCGTATTCTTGACTTATATATTTGTTGGTTCAAATGCTTATTAGTTGCATAATACCTATGCTAGAGATAAGCAGTAGTTGTGTATACCCTGAGTATAGGGGACCCAAAGGTGAACCCTTTTCTAAAACCGGGAGTAGATGTTTCCGAGTATATGATATATATATATATATATATATATATTTAAATGGTTTTTAAAAACTATTAATCGAATAAGGTTTATTCGATAACTTTATATTATTTAATGAATATTACTTGAATATTCATTCGAGGACTTATGACTCACTTTATATTATGTAATGAATATTACTTGAATATTCATTCGAGGACTTATGACTCACTTTATATTATTTAATGAATATTACTTGAATATTCATTCGAGGACTTATGACTCACTTTATATTATTTAATGAATATTACTTGAATATTCATTCGAGGACTTATGACTCACTTTATATTATTTAATGAATATTACTTGAATATTCATTCGAGGACTTATGACTCACTTTATATTATTTATTGAATATTATTTGGATATTCATTTGAGGACCTATGACTCCGATTATTTACTGAAATATATTCTTTATTTTATTAAAGAATAAGGTGTCGATAATAAAACTTATTTTTGATTATTCAAATAAAGATAGTACTTTCGTATAAGTATATCTTTAGTTATTTAATACTCATTTCAAGTATAAGTTTTACAACTTCTACTTCAAGTTATTTATATAGAGATTATCCTTATGGGAATATTATTTAATAATATTCAGATATTTTCTAATATATCGGGACTGATTTACTTTATTAAATCAGCATTACTCCAAACACTCTTTAAAGTATTTTCGAGTCTTCAAAATGATTTTTAAAGGTTAGAGCGGATCCCAAAACTCGTTTTCAAATTTAAGATCTTTCTTTTTGAAGGGGACTTGAATACTCGCTCAAAAATCTAAGGGATCCGGCTCTGTGGTGTATTTTATATTCGCAACAAGGTTGCTGTTTTGATAAATGAATTGATTACTTACCCAACGTTCGGGAAGTAAGTCCATCTAATTGAGTCGGCATAAGCGACAGGCCGGGGTACGGTCCATCAAAGTGTAAGTGGCTGGGTGGCAGTCCATCAACGCGTAAGAGCCCGGGTGGCGGTCCAGCACAAGGTCCTTATGTGGCCAGGGTGATGACCGGTGGGGGATTCATCCATCTACTAGTAGAAAATGTTACTTATTGGTATCTTTGCCTGATCAGCAAGATATCGGGTTTATTCCAAAATTCTTTTTTTTCCAAATTCATTGGATATTGCAACTCTGTTCATACTTTACATGACAGAGGTTTTCAGGAAATGTGTGAGAGATATATATGGATATATATATATATATATCGGGACTTAATGAAGTATCTCGTAACTTCATTTCATTCAATAATATTTCAAAGATTGAATCTATTCAAGTCTTATCTTATAGTCTCATCTGTGTGATGAACTTTTGAAACAAATTATAACTTGAACGGTGGTAGTTCAAGTAGGATTCGGAAAAGATATAAGTATATGGGAGTATCTTGTAACTTCATCTTTTCAACTTATATCTAGTAAATGATTATCTTATGCATGACAAAAATTTTCAGAAAAACGTTGAGACAAGGGTAGATATATGAGATCACCTTGCAACGATATTTTTTATACAGTTATAAACTGGAACTATGTGTGTATTATGCATGGCAGAGTATTACAAAGATTTTGAAAAGTATATATGTATATACTGAATATTTTGCGACTTGGTCGCGTTAAGATATCAACTTGGTTCATTTCATCTTGACCAAGACTTTCTTGAGTACTATGAGAATGCTCATATATTGTAAATTATTATACATATTATTTCGGTGGGCTTGTTGCTCACCCTTGCTTTCTTCTTTCATCACACAACATCAGATAAACAAGATGAACGAGACCAAGCTCCCACTTCGCGAGCGGATAGGAAACGTTCCGCAGTTTCCTATAGGCGTTGATGTCGCTGTAGCTGAGGTAGGAACTACCAATAGGCTAGGCTTTCAACTTTTGATGTACCAGACTTATGTATATTTATGAATTGTAATAATGGCAAGGAAAATGTAAATTTATTCAAAAACCCTTTTAAGGTGTAATGACAAATAATTGTGGAATAAAATGACTCGTGTAATTTTTGGATATTCATCTCTGAGACTATAACTTGTGGTGTGTGTGTTTGTTGTGGGGTCACAGTACGGAGTAGTTGATTGTTTATTAAGATTGGGTGTTATTAAGGGAAATGGAACTCGTGACAACCCGGATCCCCGACCCCGGATTTGGGGGTGTTACAGAAATGGTATCAGAGCTAAGCGTTATAAACCTCAGAGATGATGTGACGTTAAGATAATAAGTTCACTAAGATAATAAGAACTCTTGCCAAGTTCATAGTCGGACTACCTAACGTAGTACTAACAGTTAAAACCCTTATGGGAACCCTTATAAATATCGTGATAGTAGCGTAGTTCGTTATCGTATATGGTAGCGGGACTCCGAACCCTGAGGTTGAGGAGCAACAACGCGATGATGTTTTATTAATTATTGGAGATCAGATTGTGGACCCGATAGAGCGTCCTAATGCAGGACCGGATGATGTTCATATTGAGGATGTAGCGGTTGAGGATGTTGTCCTAGAAGGGATTGTGGCTGAGGAGGATTCCGTGGAGGATCCTGACAAGAATGAATAAAGGACCACTGAGGAATTGATGACCATGGTTAGGGAAACTACCAGAGGTAGGATTGGTCGGTCACTACCGGAGGTTCGTTCAAGTTTGTAAAGATAGTAGCCCCTTAGACGCGGCTTACTCGTAAGACTAAGAAATTTGAATGGACAGAGAAATACGAGAAAAGATTTTAACAACTAAAGCAAAGGTTGGTGGCGGCCCATATGTTGGCGTTGCCGGATGAAAAGGAGATTTTGTGAATTGTAGTGACGCTTCGCATAAGGAATTAGGGTGCTTCTTATACAGCACAGCAAGGTAATCGCGTACGCATCAAGATAATTAAGGGAATATAAAATTCGATATCCCCACCTATGAGCTTGGGCTCATGGCAATAGTTTTGCCCTAAAGATTGGAGGCACTACTTGTATGGAGAGAAGTGCGAGAATTACCTAAGCCATAAGTGCTCTAGTACATTTTCACGCAGAAAAGAGCTCAACATGCGCCAAATGAGGTGGTTAGAGCTAATCAAGGATTACGATTATGAGATTCTTTATCATTGGGGGAAAGCCAATGTGGTGGCTGATGCCCTTAGTAAAAAGGAGAGACTCAAGATGATAATGTCTTTGAAAGAGTTTATAAGAGATTTTGAGAAAATGGAAATAGAAGTGAAGGTAACCGGAGCCGGTACCGAAAAGCTGTTTGAGATTGCAATACAGACCGAATTATTGGAAAAGAACATATTGTGCCAGAAAAAGGTGATGAATGAAGGCAGAGAGCCAACAAATAAATATGAGATTAATACCGAGAAAGATGATAAGGGAATAATGAGGTATTCCTATGGAATTTGGGTTCCGAATGTTCAAGAGCTTAAAAATGAGATCTTAGATGAAAGCTAGTTTGAGGAATAAGATTTAGAGCAAACCCTGAATGTGATAGTCAGGGAGGTCGCCATCAAGATAGAAGGAACCCATAACATAATGAAGTGGAAAATGAGGATTTTAACGTATAAGATAACCCCAAGTATGGGAGAAGGATGAAACATTTCATACTAAGGAAACAGAAAGTCGAGTAAGGAAAGGAGACCCGAGACGGTACTCCTATACGGCAATTCATGGACCTGTCTAAAAAGGACTTAGACTATTATCCCCAACCACCACCCTGAGGAAACAATGCGGTGAGAAATTCTTTCAGGACCTTAAAGTCGCTAAGCCCTTAGAGTTCCAAGGAACAAGCTGACCCAGTCGAGGCAAGAGCCTGACTAAAGGAAATATAGGAATCATTTGAAATTCTAAATGATTGACGAATCACAAAAGACTGTTTTTGTCACTTACCCTCCTAAGAGAGAGGCCACCCGCTGGTGAAAGGCCAAGGAAGGCACGAAGCAAGAGATTATAATAAACTGATTTAAGTTCAGTCAATTGTTTTCAGGAAAGTACTTCCCAAGGTTATGGAGATAGTGTAAAAGCTTTGGAGCCAGAACAAAGACAGACGAGTATGATGAATTATGAATCTAAGTTGTAAAAGTTGTCAAGATTCGTTCTGATGACAAGAATCCCAGAACGATGTGATGCTTGAAGTCAATGATTAGTGGGTTCATGAAATAATGATAAGAGAAAGGAAATAAAAAGAAACTGAAGTGGGAAGGAATATAAAGGCAATAGAGTTTGAGGAATGATAAGGGAGTTGGGTATGAGGAAACCCTAAAGACTCGTAGCAAAAGAAATAGAAAAGTATGCATTCGTCAGGATGAGGGTGATTCACCATGAGTTAAAATTGATGGTTGAAGGCATAAGAGATACATATATTTTATCCCCTGTAAGTTGGGAGGATTCGAGGAAACCTTGAGATAATTCGAAGGATAAATAATGAGACGCGGATAGAATGAGGAGACAAGGAAGTAAGAAATTAGGAAAATTGGATGAAGGAAGTGACCTTCAAGAATGTGAAGTGTAAGACCGGTGGCTTGATACCCAGAAAGGGAGACGCCGGGTATGAAAGATATCCCAACATTGAGATGACTGTTGAAATAAACAACAAAAGTAAATAAGGAATTATTAAGAAGAAGTTCACGTTGAACACGACCAATATCTTCCAGAACATCCTTGTTATTGTTACCAAATTAGGCAAGAAAAGCGGATAACCGTTATTATCTTTTGGAGGCCATATTGATTGACCTCATTTTGAATACAGATGTTATTGTGAAATTAGGTATATACTATCGAGGTGGGAATGATTGAATAAGACACCCTTATCAGGGATATATGACTTGATTTATCCATGGAAGGATGCATGTACCTTTTTAAAGGTGGAATTAAGGATAGAACATCGGTAACTTAAAACGAATCCTAGGGGAATGCATAAAGGTTGGCATTTGGCCCTTAATAGGGACAGCATGAATTTTGACAGTATGAATTAGAAAGGATCAAGGTAAAAACAACCTTTAAAGATCAGTGGAAAAAGTTTTCAGAAGTATATAGACAATGATTCTGGTATTAATGAATGGTATCTTGATATGCCCTGTATCTAGGGAATACAGGAGGAACGATTCAAGGATAACCTGAGAGGTTTTACAAGGAGAAAGGTAATATTCAAAATTCTCAAGAATAGAAATGTTGATAAAGGAGATATGACATAATTATAATGATGCCAAGTGGGGCACGTGTTAAACCACGAGAAAGTATGGATCGAACCAGTAAAGGTCGAAACTGTTCAGGGAAATTAGGACCTAAGATAAAAGATGTTCTAAGTATGATTGAGAGTCATTCGTGACAGTGATTAACCTCTAAAGACTGAGGCAATAACTTATGGAAAAATGGTGATATTTTTTTTTACTCATCAGATTTTAAGGAAAACATCTTCACATAAGCAGTGATTGAAATGAGGTAGAAAATTTATTTGGAAGTGGTTAAAATGACATTGACTGTAGGGAAATGTTACTATCAGGAAAGGCCAAAGAGGTGGCCGACACTTTAAAGGTAAGAGGATAATTATAGGTGCTTGTGCCAAAGGAATACAGTGATGATGATTAAAGCTGTGAAGGTTGTATTATGGTTTGGAAGATTGACATTCCTTCTGATGACTGTGCAATACCCAACCGTAATAGTAGTTGGTAAAGGTTTAATTCGTGTAATCGCCATGAGCGGGCTATCTATCTCAGAAGATACTATCTTGAGATAAGCCAGGACCATGTTTCAAAAAGGACTAGACGAACCCTTGAGTTAAGTCTTCTATTTAAGGCATATGATTAAGAATGGTATTAACCTGCTATCGTTGCTTTGATTGAAACTCTTCTGCAATTTTATCTGCTTTATGTCATGAATATACGCCAGGATCTGGAGTGTTCTTCATGAATCATGAATGGTGATCATTTTAACTCCTTAGAAGGATTCTGTATGACATGTATGGACTCCGTATTGTTAGATATTAAGATTTCACGGAAAGTGAATGACGACAGTAGGTCAGTGGTGGACCATAGTAATGCAACAATGATTCCACGAGTAATGAGCTGATTACAACCGTGAGAGTTGTATTGGAATGAATGTTGAGGTTGAGTACCACTAATCGGGTCGTGGTAGTGTATAAGTTATCATTGATAGACTAATTAAGTAGAGTATCTACCTATTGAATATTTATTCCCTCTTATTAATAGAGAGTCGTATTACTATACGAGAAAGGTTGCGGTGCAAGCACAGAATTCTAGTATCGATGATGTATAAAATGAGATTCCAGATTCAATTTTCGATGTCGAGGGAGTTTCAAAGGTGATTGAGTATAAGCTCGAGGAAGAGCATGGGTCCATAGAATGATGGACGGAATAGCAAAAATATTTAGGCATGTGAAATACGATGCTATAATACTTGATGTTGATATAAATACATATATGTTTTGTTCTCCTATGACAAACCTCTATAGTTCAGAGGTAGGTTCCAAGCCAGATATTTTGCGGCAGTATATTTTTTTATATATATACAATTCTCTTCAATTCGTTCTTTTCTCTCATTTTAATTTCATGTAAGTTGAGAAGAACAACCCTTCCAGAAGGGGAGGTATTGCCGAATGACTATCTATCTGTATGATAGAAGCCTAGTAGGATACCACATGTTGTTTAATTGCTTGTCAAGTACTAAAGGCTGGCCACCTTCTGTACTAACTATGCGATATAACAAGTGTTCATGATCATAGTGATCTCTCAATAAATTCTTTTACTTCTATATGAATGATTAAGCTTTCGAAGATAGAAGCAGCTGAAAAAGGAGTAGTAAAGTTGTGGTGGTATTCGGAATGGAAACACATTCGTGATACTAAGGTTGACGAGGTTATTAAAAGGTTATAGAACGCTAACGAGCAAAAGTATAACCAGTATAATATTAGGAACGGAAGGTAGTAGCGATTACGAACTGGAAAAGAATGGGTATTGAGAAGCAAAAGCTCTAATGCTAAAAGTTATAATGAGAGTCTGTGCAATAGACTTAAAAGAAATTGGAATGATCACTTAACACGGATTGAGTTTTCTTATGACAATAGATCATATGTCATTATCGAGTTGTCGCCTTATGAGATCCTTGAGGGAAGACAATGTCGATCTCCCTTATGTTAGGATGAAGTTGTAGAGCGCAAGATGCTCGGACCCGCAATAGTCCAAAGGACCAAGGATATAATAGATCTAATCAGAGGACGGCTGGTAGTAACCCAAGATGGACATAAGAAGTATGTTGAAACAGATTTGACACGAAAGGACAAAGAATAGGAAGTAGGGGACCTAGTGTTGTTAAAGGTATCCCCTTGGAAACCCTTGGAAAGGATTGATGAGATTCGGAAAGAAAGGAAAGCTAAGTCCACAATTTGTCGGACCCTTGGATATATTAAGAAGTATTGGGAAGTTAGCATATGAGCTAGCGTTACCCCAGAACATGTAGCAAGTCATAACGTGTTTCACGTATCAATGTTAAGAAAGTGTAATTCGGATGCCAGATAAATAGGGGCATATGAGCGCATATACTTGCAACCAGACGTAACCTATATGGAGCAGCCAGGAAGGGTTATAGATTGAAAAAGAAACAAGTGCTTAGGAGAAGGGTTATCAAACTATTCAGAGTTTGATGGAAGAACCACAATGTGGGAAAATTTACTTGAGAGTTAGAAAGTGTAATGCTAAGAAAGTATCCCTATTCATTTTCTATCTGATTCCGGGACGAAATCCTTTTAAGAAGGGGAGATTGTAATAACCCCAATTTTTGGAATTTTTGAAACCCTTATGAATAGTGATTTTGCTGATTATGCTGAATAAGAAAACTTTTCATACCACACTATGTAGGGGCTTTTTATTGATCTTCTGGGATATTATTAGTACTCTATATGATAAATAAGTGTATGTAAAGATCGTCAGAATCCAAATTCGAACACTTTGATTTTTCCCGAAAATCTACTAGATACAGAAAGAATTGAGTATAAGGTAACAGAATAAAAAAGGATTTAAATTCAAGGATTATAAGAGAGGATCATGAAAGAAATATAATGTATTGAGAAAGGTTAAAGAAACCTAAGTAATAAGATCCCGGGTATGATCCCTCAAACGATAAACGAAAACGAAAGTTAAGCGAACCGTATAATAGATTAGCGGTCATTAGGCAAGCAATTAGGAGTTAATCAAGGAGGTTGGGGATGATGATGTCATCAAACCAACAAGGTGTGGACAAGTGGAAGCATTATGACATGTGCAAGATGACATAAGCATGACAAGGGGTTTTGTTTTGTTGGTTGATTTTGGGCCATGTAAAATTTACCATGGTAAAAAGCTAAAACATTTTTCAAGGCAAAAAGGAGAAGCAACCAAGCAAATATCATAAAACACAAAAATTAGAAGTTGACTTTTGCTTCCAAGAGCAAAAGCTCTCGGCCAAAACAAACCCAGCAACTTTAAACTGCCATATCTCCTTCAATACTCACTCAAATGTTGTGTTCTATATCTCGTTGGAAAGGTATTGAGATGGCCTACAACTCTTGTTCACAAGTCTTGTCCAACTAAGCATGGTAAGACCCTCATTTTTTCAGTTCTTTCAATCGGACTTTTAGAAACTTTAAAGTCTAACTTTGTGTTCTTGATTTCTTTGGAAAGATCAAGCTTGTAGGAGGCTCCATAAGACTTCCTAGTAACTTTCCACCCTCCAAGAAAGGTATAAATCTTCACACCCTTTAGTAATAAGTTTGAATGTTGAAGTTTGGAGATGGTTTGGATGGATGAGTAGTAATTTGAATGATAAGCATGATTCGAGCTTAATTGTTAAGTAGTTTAGTTGAATTTGCAGATGTTATAATATATGATTGGATTGAGATCCTTGAGCTTATTATGACTGAAATCAGTATCATTGATGTGTATCTTGAGTTGTTGTTGATTGGTAGTTGGATTGATATGATTTGGAATGGTAAAATTTTGGGAAATCGCGTAAATATAGCCGTCGTAATATCCGATTTACTTTAGACTGTTTTTGCTCTTAACATCAGGACCCAAGAACTCCCTGTTAGGTTTTGACCATTGCCATGATTATATAGTTCATGTTACGAGCTTCGTTTTGATATGTGGTTCGTTTGAATCCGATGTATGGTTTAGGAGAAACGACCGTTTTAAGTAACGGCGTTTCGCGACCGAACCATTACCCCTCGCCTTACTTTGAAACCTTGGTTAAGGTCCTTAAATGACTAATTGGGGTAAGAAACAATTATGTAAAGTGGATTAGTCAGTTGGTAAGGTACTCGCGAATGAATCGTCTTAAAACCCTTAATGGTTAATTTATTAAAAATGGTGGAGCCGAGGGTACTCGAGCGACTTAAGTAAATCGTTAAGCGCGAAAGCGAACGTTAGGACTCTAAATGGTTAAAGTCTAGTTTCTTAAGTGACCGGGGTTTAATTCCGACTTATGTTGTTGTTCATAGGTTATCGGACCCACTCTAAGCTTAAGTCTATCCGGGAGCACTCAGGCAAGTTTTCTACCCGTATAACTGTTGTTGTAATGTATATGTGTATATGCATGATCTTGTGATAAATGCATATTTGTTATTAGCAAATTCTTGTGATATATTGGAGCATGTGATATGGTATATATGCATGCCTGCTTCGTATTCTTGACTTATATATCTGTTGGTTCAAATGCTTATTAGTTGCATAATACCTATGCTAGAGATAAGCAGTAGTTGCGTATACCCTGAGTATAGGGGACCCAAAGGTGAACCCTTTTCTAAAACCGGGAGTAGATGTTCCCGAGTATATGATATATATATATTTATATATATATATATATATATTTATATGGTTTTTAAAAACTATTAATCGAATAAGGTTTATTCGATAACTTTATATTATTTAATGAATATTACTTGAATATTTATTCGAGGACTTATGACTCACTTTATATTATATACTGAATATTACTTGAATATTCATTCGAGGACTTATGACTCACTTTATATTATTTAATGAATATTACTTGAATATTCATTCGAGGACTTATGACTCACTTTATATTATTTAATGAATATTACTTGAATATTCATTCGAGGACTTATGACTCACTTTATATTATTTAATGAATATTACTTGAAAATTCATTTGAGGACTTATGACTCACTTTATATTATTTAATGAATATTACTTGAATATTCATTCGAGGATTTATGACTCACTTTATATTATTTATTGAATATTATTTGAATATTCATTTGAGGACCTATGACTCCGATTATTTACTGAAATATATTCTTTATTTTATTAAAGAATAAGGTGTCGATAATCAAACTTATTTTTGATTATTCAAATAAAGATAGTACTTTCGTATAAGTATATCTTTGGTTATTTAATACTCATTTCAAGTATAAGTTTTACAACTTCTACTTCAAGTTATTTATATAGAGATTATCCTTATGGGAATATTATTTAATAATATTCAGATATTTTCTAATATATCGGGACTGATTTACTTTATTAAATCAGCATTACTCCAAACACTCTTTAAAGTGTTTTCGAGTCTTCAAAATGATTTTTAAAGGTTAGAACGGATCCCAAAACTCGTTTTCAAATTTAAGATCTTCCTTTTTGAAGGGGACTTGAATACTCGCTCAAAAATCTAAGGGATCCGGCTCTGTGGTGTATTTTATATTCGCAACAAGGTTGCTGTTTTGATAAATGAATTGATTACTTACCCAACGTTCGGGAAGTAAGTCCATCTAATTGAGTCGGCATAAGTGACAGGCCGGGGTACGGTCTATCAAAGTGTAAGTGGCTGGGTGGCAGTCCATCAACGCGTAAGAGGTCGGGTGGCGGTCCAGCACAAGGTCCTTATGTGGCCAGGGCGATGACCGGTGGGGGATTCATCCATCTACTAGTAGAAAAGGTTAATTATTGGTATCTTTGCCTGATCAGCAAGATATCGGGTTTATGCCAAAATTCTTTTCTTTCCAAATTCATTGGATATTGCAACTCTGTTCATAGTTTACATGACAGAGGTTTTCAGGAAATGTGTGAGAGATATATATGGATATATATATCGAGACTTAATGAAGTATCTCGTAACTTCATTTCATTCAATAATATTTCAAAGATTGAATCTATTTAAGTCTTATCTTATAGTCTCATCTGTGTGATAAACTTTTGAAACTAATTATAACTTGAACGGTGGTAGTTCAAGTAGGATTCGGAAAAGATATAAGTATATGGGAGTATCTTGTAACTTCATCTTTTCAACTTATATCTAGTAAATGATTATCTTATGCATGACAAAGATTTTCAGAAAAACGTTGAGACAAGGGTAGATATATGAGATCACCTTGCAACGATATTTTTTATACAGTTATAAACTGGAACTATGTGTGTATTATGATGGCAGAGTATTTCAAAGATTTTGAAAAGTATATATGTATATACTGAATATTTTGCGACTTGGTCGCGTTAAGATATCAACTTGGTTCATTTCTTCTTGACCAAGACTTTCTTGAGTACTATGAGAATGCTCATATATTGTAAATTATTATACATATTATTTCGGTGGGCTTGTTGCTCACCCTTGCTTTCTTCTTTCATCACACAACATCAGATAAACAAGATGAACGAGACCAAGCTCCCACTTCGCGAGCGGATAGGAAACGTTCCGCAGTTTCCTGTAGGCGTTGATGTCGCTGTAGCTGAGGTAGGAACTACCAATAGGCTAGGCTTTCAACTTTTGATGTACCAGACTTATGTATATTTATGAATTGTAATAATGGCAAGGAAAATGTAAATTTATTCAGAAACCCTTTTAAGGTGTAATGGCAAATAATTGTGGAATAAAATGACTCGTGTTATTTTTAGATATTCATCTCTGAGACTATAACTTGTGGTGTGTGTGTTTGTTGTGGGGTCACAGTACGGAGTAGTTGATTATTTATTAAGATTGGGTGTTATTAAGGGAAATGGAACTCGTGACAACCCGGATCCCCGACCCCGGATTTGGGGGTGTTACAGGTACTGATAACACATTCAACCTTTCCTTCCGACTCAATGTGTCTGCTACCATATTCGCTTTATCGGGATGATAATTAATCGAGCAATCATAGTCATTGATCAACTCTAACCATCTCCTTTGCCTCATATTAAGTTCCTTCTGTGTGAATATGTACTTTAAGCTTTTGTGATCCGTGAAAATCTTGCACTTTTCTCCATACAAATAATGTCTCAAAATCTTCAAAGCGAAAACTATGGCTGCTAGCTCCAAATCATGAGTAGGATACTTCTGTTCGTGTGGTTTCAATTGCCTTGACGCATACGCAATCACCTTTTCGTGCTGCATTAAAACACATCCTAGTCCTTTGTGAGAAGCATCACTATAAATTATGAAATTCCCTTGATCATCTGGAAGTGACAAAACAGGTGCCGTGATTAATCTTCGCTTCAACTCCTGAAAACTTTCTTCACACTTGTCGTTCCATATAAACTTTTCATTCTTTCGTGTAAGCTTTGTCAATGGTGTTGCAATCCTTGAGAAATTCTGAACGAATCGTCGATAATATCCTACCAATCCCAAGAAACTTCTTACCTCAGTGGGTGTTCTTGGTCTCTCCCAATTCGTAATTGCCTCGATCTTTGCCGGGTCCACTTTGATTCCTTCGTTACTGACTATATGTCCTAAGAACTGAACTTCCTGTAGCCAAAACTCACACTTCGAGAATTTAGCATATAACTTCTTTTTCCTTAAAATCTCCAAATCTGTTCTCACATGTTCCGCATGATCCTCTTCCGTCTTTGAATAGATTAAAATATCGTCTATAAACACAATAAAAAACTTATCCAAATACTCCTTAAAAATTCTGTTCATCAGGTCCATAAATGCTGCTGGGGTATTGGTCATTCCAAAAGACATCACTAAAACTCGTAATGTCCATACCTTGTTTTGAAAGTTGTCTTTGGTATATCTTCTGGCTTGATCTTTAGTTGATGATATCCTGATCTTAAATCAATTTTTGAGAAATACTTGGCTCCCTTCAACTGGTCGAACAGATCGTCAATTCTGGGTAAAGGATACTTATTCTTGATTGTCAGCTTGTTGAGCTCCCTATAGTCGATGCACAGTCTCATGCTTCCATCTTACTTCTTGACAAATAATACCGGGGCTCCCCACGGGGATACACTGGGTCTGATTACTCCTTTCTCTAACAACTCCTGCAATTGCTTCGCTAGCTCTTTCATCTCAACAGGCGCCATTCTGTACGGGGCCTTGGACAGTGGTTCTGTTCCAGGTGCTAAGTCGATCGCAAATTCAATTTCTCTATCTGGAGGAAGTCCTGGTAACTCGTCAGGAAATACATCTGAAAATTCATTCACAACTGGAATATCTTCAAGTTTTGTTGGTTCTTGACTTCTGTCAATCATATATCCCATGAAATGCTCACATCCTTGTCGTAGTAACTTCTTGGCTTGAATCATCGTTAAGAACTTCTTTACTTGTTTTTGACCCTTGAACGTTACTATCCTTTCGTCTGGCATTTTCACCATTACCTTCTTATTTCGACAATCTATCTGGGCATCGTGCCTAGATAACCAATACGTCCCTAATATAACATCAAATTCTCCTAACTTAAATGGTATCAAATCTACACAAAACTTACTACCAGAAATCTCAATCTCACAATTCCCACAAACTTGATTAACAGATACACGTTCTTGATTTGCTAATTCCACAGTCATTATTTCATGTAAACACTCAACTGGATAATTTAACTTACTAAAAAAAATCTTGTGAAACAAACGATCGAGTTGCTCCCGAATCTATTAACACTTTGGCACATAAAGAATTCACATTAAGCGTACCTGCCACGACATCCGTATCCTGGATCGCATCCTTCACCGACATGTCAAAAACTCTAGCCCTTGGAGTCTCATTTACTATTGGAGTAGATCCCATAATCCTCAATGAATTACTGAATGGGGCTGATGTCTTGCAATCCCTGGCCATATGTCCTGGCTTCCCACATATAAAGCACGTAAATCCGATGGCTGGAACCTTTACTGCTGGATTCCGGATAGGTTGATCCTTATTTGCTAGCTCCCTTGCTGGCTGATTTCGGCTTTCCCTCGAATAGTGCCCTTTCTGGTTGCATTTAAAACATACCACATTCAACTTATTACAAACTCCTCCATGCTTCTTTCCACATACTTGACAATCTGGAAAAGTTAGTCTCAACTGATTTGGCTGATTTGTATTAACTGGACGGTTGCTCTGGCCTCCGTCTCCTACATTCTGTTTCCTGAAATTAAAATTTCTCCCTGGCTGAAACTTGCCCTTCTTAAAATTTGGAAACTTCCCTGGTTGTGACTGACCCTCACTTCCCTCAACTTTCCTTTTCTTGCTTTCTTTCTCCTTCTGGAACATCTCACTCTCTGTCTCTGCGATCATAGCCTTTTGTACTACTCCTGCATAGGTATCCAATTCAAAATGGCTACCTTCCCTCTGATCCAGGGTTTCAAACCTTGCTGGAATCTTTTAGCTTTCTTTCGATCAGTATCAACATACGACGGCACATACCTTGACAATTCTTCAAATTTACTCTCATAATCTGCCACCGACATAGTTCCTTGCTTCAATTCTAAAAACTTCAGCTCCATCTGATCTTGAACAAACTGAGGAAAATACTTTTCTAAAAACAATTCCTTAAACCTTTCCCAAGTAATAACATCTGTACCTTCCAATGTCTTTACCATCTCCCACCAGTAGGTGGCCTCATTCTTCAAATAGTAACTTGCAAACTCAACTTTCTGCTCCTCTTTCACTTTTACCAAGGCAAATGCCTTCTCTATTTCCTTTAACCACACATTTGCTTCAATTGGTTCTAAGGAACCCTTGAATTCCGGTGGGTTTACTGCCTGAAAAGTTTTGAAAGTTACCTGGGGATTGGTCTGTCTTTGTTGTTGTTGTGCCAGGTGAACTGTTTGTTGGGCCAAGATTTGAAGAATTTGGGCTATTGCTGGGTCCATGGGTCCTGGGTTCATATTTGGATTTGTATCATCTTGGTTGTTGTTGTTATTGGTTTCTTCATTCTGGGTATTGGTGCGGGTATTTCTTCTGGGAGGCATTTTCTGTAAAGAATCAAACAACTTATTCAACTTTTGAATCAAATCTTTGCATAAAAGAAAAGTTTTGTAAAACAGAGGTATCTCTTTTTGAAAACAGTTGTAACTAAGTAAATTGCATGCTTCTTTACAGAATATAAACAGTTCTGGAAAACAGGGTACATGGTATCACAGGGTATAACTGGTGCAATAAATAAGGTAAGGTAAAACAGGTGCAATAAAGTAAATGACAGTGCTGGAAAGGAAAAAGGTACTGATATATATAGATCAAAAGTTTTAGGTAGTACAAGCGTAAAGACGCTTCGAAAGTAAAAGCAAAAGGGTACAACAACCTACTCACTAGTTAGCATAGCTAGTCTATAAAGACAACTCAAAAGTCTACTGGTACATACTACACACCACTGTACATACTACATAACCATAACAACACTGCTCAACATCTCCATCTCTGAATCTCTGGCTCATGGCAAATCTGGACCTCCTATCTCCTCAAGCTCCTCTAGAACCCACTTAGCCCACTCCACTAGGAAATCAGGGGTGATGTCCTCATGTGTAGCCTCAGCAATCCTCACATCAGCTGTTCTACGAAATGCCTGGAGCCTCTCCCTAAGTCGCCTCTCACCACTCCCCATCTCTATGGTACGCATGATATGCAATAACTCCTGGATCTGACCCTGTAGGAATCGCTGCTCCATAAGGCAAGCCTCAAACTGATGATATGGGACAGGATAAGAAGAGAACTGGAAAGGTATTCCTGTGACTGAATGACTAGTAAAGCCTGAATCAGCAGGTGGGGGTCCTCTGACAGGTGGCCTCATGCCTGGAGGTGGAATAGCCTGCAGTGGTACGGGCTGCAACACAGGTGGAGGTAGTATAGCCAACACTGGTGGAACAACAGGACGTGGATCCGAAGACGACACTCCAACTGAAGGCTCTGAGTGATCAGCTGATACGGGAATAAAAGAGTCGGCCATCGCTGCTATCTGAAATTATATCGCAATATAAGAATCTCGAACCACGACGCGAATTATACTACTACTGGTTATACCGTAACACTCAACCTCTCGACGTTCTATCTTTCTATTCCTTACTTCTAATCCTAACCCTCTACCCATTCCCGTCAACCTAGGCTTGTGTCAGTGACTTATAACCTGTAGCTCTTATACCAAACCTGTGGCGCCCTCCAAACCCGGGTCAGAAGTTTGGGGTCCACACACACACGCCTTATTTATAACATGCTTATAACAATAATAAAGATAACAATAATATGCAGTGACCCTATTTACCAACTACCACGGATCGCAACAGGTTAAAGTATGCACACAAGCCAAACATCTACCTATATTACATACTGTTCAAATCCCAACTATTCCAAACTCAAAACTGAGTATTAAACATTATTACAAATTTTTACAGACTTAAATTATCCCAAAAGAAGCCTACTAGCTTAGCTCGATCAACCTGAACCCCTAGCTCTCGCGCTGGACTGGGGATCCGCGGTACCAACTGGTTCCTTCTTAATTGGAAAAGAACAGAAACAATATCGCATAAATAAGCTAACTAGCTCAGCAAGTCACAATGACAAAACTGAGAATAATGATCATCAAGTGAACATGATTATGATATCTAGTGAACAATGGATTATGATTTAGAATTGGATATTATATTTTCATGTTAAAAACCAAGGTTAGGCTGCTGATCAGTCACGCTCTAACCCCGAGCAAAGCACACAGCACTGCTCTAACTACTGAATCCAAGGCACACATTGGCCTAACTTAACCATTATATGGTCTGACCACGAATCTGGTCCACAATTTTATAAAAACAATCCAATTCTAACATAATAACAGAATAAGCAATAATAATCAATAACCAGAATCATTAACAACAATGAGTGTTTAACAATGAAAGGGTTTCAATCCTTGTAAGGATCAATAAGGTAATTTCAAAGCTTGAATGCTGGGTAATGAGAGAATTGGATAACAAAGAAATCAATATTTCAGGGTTTCAAGGATTTGGTCTTTCAAAGCATAAAATACAAAGATTTGAATGTGTAAGCAATCTGGTTCAGTGTTTAATATTTAGTTTGTATGTATTTGTGGAGTAGGATCGTATACTTGAGGTTCGTGTTTGGGTATATAACAATCAATGGTCTAGAAAGAATCAGGTTACAACACAAGATCAATAACTGGAATCAAGGTTTAGGGTACAGTGCTTCAAAGCACTTGCAATATTAACAAAACTATCAAGTACTACAATATCTCGAGAAAGTTCAGAATACTTGCCAGGTATTAGCTTACTACACTGCACTCGCTTCTAATCACAATCGTCTTACTCCTCAACTACCTGTTTTCCTTTCCTACGCCTTGCCTCTTCTGCTCACATATCATAAGCATCTATCAATAATCGACTCTTAGAGTTCTATTCAACACATACTTCTATCTACCCTTCGTTTTACCCAAATCCGATTAACGGATTGAAAGTTATGCAATGATCAAGTAAACACCGAATATATAGGCTGATAGTCAATTAACAAGTCATATATAGCACATAATACATCACGTAATCAATGATATATTATTTATAAAGAAGTCTCGGGTCATAAATAGGCTTTCTGGTATTTAAAATAATTTTTAAAACATTTTTCGGAATTAAAACGGGTCGTTGGATCAATTTCGGGTTAATAAACAGGGTTCGGTTGGCCAATTCTGGCTCCGAAACAATTTTATTCTAATTTTCGAGCCTTGTAAATAATTTAGAATAATATTTTAAACCTCGAAACTATTTTTCGGAATTTTTAAATCATTTTTAAATAATTAAATCTAATTAAATAATTAACTAAAATCAATTAATAATTAATTAAATCAATTAATCAATTAATTTTCGAATTAATTGACCAATTAATCCATTAAAAATTAACTCAAATTAATTAACTAATTAATTCAGATTTATTTTTGAATAAAAAAATAATTTCAGAATTAAAATACTAATTTTTAGAATTTTCAGAAATTAAAAGTGAATTTTTATAATAAAAATAAATAGGAAATATGATTTTTAAACATTTTTAAAACAGGAATCCTAAATTTGCAAAGTCTGGAAACTTCAGGGACCAAACTCCATCGTTTTCAAAATTATAGGTACTAAACTGTAATTTTCCAGTTCCAGTCGCCGGAAAAGTCGGGGGTGGCCGGAGAACTCACCTCCGGCATCCTCCCACCACCATCACTTCCAGAATTAAACTACAGATTACCAGGAACATATCCATGCAAACAAATCATTCTAATCATCCCTGTTCTGGCCGGAAATTGGCCAAGAACATCGCCGGTTTTCGGCGAACATCGGGAATTTTAAAAACAAAACTCCCTACGATTCAAGCATCCTCTGTTAACGAGCTATATATCAATCGATTGCAAATTTCATAAGGAACACAACCCACTATAAATCAACAGCTAATAACCCCTCAATCAAAAACCCCCAAATTTCAATTGAAAACATTCATACGGGTTATAAACCCTAATTTTGAAATTCGAAAATTAAACTCAATTTTCAACATGTTATTGAACTCCAAATCAGACGTATAATATATCGAAATCACCAGGAAAACAAGCTCTACAACATGCAATCATCAAATCATACAAACAATCATCCAAACAAAATTTCATATTTTTAATAAATTTAATTCGAAAATAAATAAAATTATAGAAAATAAACCTTGATTTCTGCAGTAAAACAAAGCTCAGAATCTGGTAGAACACTTCAAATCCTTCGTTTTGGTTACTCAAGCTTTGAAAACAGAGATTGGTAACGCCTTCGTTTTGCTATTTGATTCTTAGAACAGTTTATGTAATTAGGGTTTTTCTCTGAAAATTATAAAATTAACTATCTGCAAATGATTTTGATACGAAATAAAATACGGTAAAAGGCTATTTATAATTACGGAAAATTAGTATCTCGTTGGATCATTCCGGACATAAAACGGTACGTTTATTTATAAAAACTGATCCAAACGGTATCGGTTTTCGGGATAATTATCCAAATCAGTACAATTTGTACTGCGGTCTTGGTCTCAGCGCCTGGTTACACGTACTACGAAGTGATAATTGGGATAGTTTAATAAAAAGCTCCCGTTTATCGAAAGTACGGGTTTTATTGATTTACCGAAACGAATATTGTATCGAAAATGTTACGCCGGGACCCGCGCAGAACAAACCGTACGCCGGATCAAAAAATTCGAAACATGGAATATGCTCGGAATATTACAATTAGGTTAGGAAGGAGTTCTCGGAAGAGTTTCGGGTTCCAAAAACGTAACAACGGATGACGTCGATTGGTTCCCGTTTTTATAACATAGATTTTAAATACTCGGAAAAAGATTTTATAAATTTCATATGATCCTTATAAATCCATAAATCAACATAAAAGTAATTAGGAAGATATGACAATTATCTATATTTTATTTTGGACATATAAAAATTAAAATATTCAATTAATATTATTTTTGAATATCCAAGTACAGATAACACTTAATAATTAACTCACAGAATAGATACTGAACACACATAATAATTATTTAATAGCAAAAATAATTACACGATATATCCCGGATATTACAGCTTTCACTCTTTGACACATATAACACTTGCTGACTCATTCCGCTATTTCTTTCTTCATATTCGGCCACCAAAAATTTTCCTTCAGGTCTCTGTACATCTTTGTGCTTCCGGGATGAATTGAATATCTTGAACTATTAGCATCTTGCAAAATTTCCGCTTTCAGTTCCGGTACGTTAGGTATCCAGATCCTTGAAGCAACGCAAAAAATTCCTTTAACATCCTTCTGACTGGTAATCTCTTCTCCTGTTAAATTGTCGATATCCTGGTCCATTACTTTTTCCTGACACCTTCTTATTTTCTCCAATAGTTCTGGCTGAAAAGTCATAGCGTAAGTCATTTCGGTAGAATTTTCTGGTACACGAACTTCAATCTCTAATTTATCGAATTCCTTGATTAAGTCCTCTGAAGACGTTAACAGGTTCAATCGTTCCTTTCGACTTAACGCATCTGCTACTACATTGGCCTTGCCTGGATGATAATTGATTGAAACGTCGTAATCCTTAATTAACTCTAGCCAACGTCGTTATCGCATGTTAATTTCCTTCTGGTTAAAAATATACTTCAAGCTTTTATGGTCCGTGTAAATCTCACATCTTTCACCGTACAGATAATGTCTCTAAAGCTTCAGTACGAACACAATTGCTGTTAGTTCAAGATCGTGCGTCGGATATTTTTGTTCATACGGCTTTAGCTGTCTGGAAGCATATGTGATCACATTTCCATGTTGCATCAAAACGCATCCAAGTCCTCGATACGAAGCATCACTGTATATGACAAAGTCTCCTTGATCATCAGGTAACATAAGCACAGGTGCAGTTACGAGTCGATTCTTCAATTCTTGGAAACTTGCTTCACATTTCTCGTTCCATTCGAACTTTTCATTCTTTCGCGTCAACTTCGTCAATGGTGTGGCTATCTTTGCAAAATATTTAACGAATCTTCTGTAATAACCGGCTAATCCCAAGAAACTTCTGACTTCAGTTGGCATCTTTGGTCTTTCCCAATTTAAAATAGCTTCAATCTTCACTGGGTCCACATGAATTCCTTCAATACTGATGATGTGTCCTAGAAACTGCACTTCCTTCAACCAAAATTCACATTTTGAAAATTTCACATAAAGCTGCTCCTTTCGTAATATCTCCAGTGTCGTTCTTAAGTGCGCTGCATGTTCTTCTTCCGTCTTTGAATAAATCAAGATGTCATCAATAAATACAATGATAAACTTATCCAGATACTTCTTGAATACTCGATTCATCAAGTCCATAAACGTTGCAGGTGCATTCGTCAATCCAAAAGCCATCACAAGAAATTCATAGTGTTCGTATCTCATTCTGAACGCCGTCTTTGGAATATCTTCTGCCTTGATCTTTAACTGATGATAGCCTGATCGTAAATCGATTTTTGAAAACCATGCTGCTCCTTTTAGTTGATCAAATAAGTCATCGATGCGAGGTAAAGGATATTTATTCTTGATAGTTAACTTGTTCAGCTTACGGTAATCAATACACAGTCGCATACTACCGTCCTTCTTTTTCATGAACAATACTGGTGCGCCCCATGGGGATATACTTGGCCTTATGATTCCTTTGTCAAGAAGTTCTTGCAACTGCTTTGCTAATTCCTTCATTTCAACATGTGCCATTCGAAATGGAGCTTTTGAAATTGGTTCAGTCCCTGGCGTCAAATCAATAGTGAACTCGATTTCTCGATCCGGTGGAAGTCCTGGTAGTTCATCTGGAAAAACATCAAGAAACTCACAAACTACAGGAATATCTTCAATCTTCGGATTACCCTTGTCGGTATCCAATATATAGGCCAAGTAAGCTTGACATCCTTGGCGTAGCAATCTTCTCGTCTGCATCATTGTTAGGAATTTCTGATTTTGCTTCTCACCTTTAAATGTTACCATTTTATTTTCTTCAGGTTGCAATTTCACTTTCTTATTCGCACAATCGATCTGAGCATTATTACTAGCTAGCCAATCCATTCCTAAAATAACATCAAACTCTCCTAGCCTGAAAGGTATCAAATCAACTGAGAAATGACATCTCCCTATCTCAATATCACAACTTGGGCATACTCGATCTACCGTAACATGATCATCATTTGCTAATTTTATGACTAACACCTCATCTAACCATTGAGTCTCATAATCTATCTTAGAGATAAAATCTTCAGAAATAAAAGATCTAGTAGCTCTTGAATCAATCAATACTAGAGTATTTACGGAATTTACAGGAAGTGTACCTACAACCACATTCGGACTCTGTACTGCTTCCTTCATTGACATGTTGAAAGTCCTTGCCCTGGGCTGATTTTGTGGTGGTAATGGAGGTGGAGGTAATGCTAAAACTCTTGGAATACTAGCGGCCATTGCAACTCCTTTGCAGTCTTTGGAAATATGTCATTTTCTTCCACATTGGAAACAAGTGACTTCTGCTCTTCCCATCGGATATTCTCTAGAGTAATGTCCCCTTTGCTTGCACTTAAAACACGTGACATTTGGCTTGTTGCAAATTCCCGTATGCTTTTTACCACACATTCTGCAATCAGGTATAGGCGGTCAAATAAGTCTTTACTGAGTTGGGGCAGGAAGTCGATTACCCATCCTCTGGTTGTTTTGTTCTGGTCTCCTAAAGTTTGCTTTTCCCCGGGCTTGAAATCCCGGCCTTTTGTTGAAACGGTTCTGGAAATTTCCTGGTCCTTTCTCTTTCTGAGCTGCTTTACTTTCACCTTCAATAATCATGGCCTTCTGAACAACAGCCGTATAAGTCGTCAGTTCAAACACAACTACTCTACTACGAATCCATGGTTTCAATCCCTGCTGGAATCTCTTGGCCCGCTTTTCATCAGTATCCACTTGCTCAGGAACAAATCTGGCCAATTCAGTGAACTTGGTCTCGTAATCCGCAACTGATAAATTATCTTGCTTCAGCTCCAGGAACTTGATCTCCATCTGGTTCTTCATAAAGCGAGGAAAATATTTCTCCAAGAAAAGATCAGTGAATCTATCCCAGGTCACCATACCTTCTTCTTCCAAAGCTTTCTTCGATTCCCACCAGTAGTTAGCTTCGCCTTTTAGAAAGTAGCTTGCAAAATCCGTCTTCTGTTCTTCCTCAACTTTCACCAACGAAAAAGCCTTTTCTATCTCTTTTAGCCAAGATCTCGCCTTTGTAGGATCTGTGGAACCCGTAAATTCCGGAGGCTTTACCGACTGAAATTGCTTGAAAGTAACTGTAGGTGCTGTTGGTGGTACTTGATGTCCTGGATGAGCGGCTTGCTGTAGCATTTGTTGTTGAAACTGCTGCTGTTGCTGCTGCATTTGTTGTTGCATTATCAACATCTGTTGTTGCATGAGATTAAACATCTGATCCATCTGGTTATTATTATTTTGGCCCTCGGTATTTCCATTTGATGAGTCGGGTCGTGCTTTTCTTTTAGGTGCCATCTTTCTAGTAATAAAACAATGTGTTCTCTTAATAATAAAATAATAAACAGGTGTTATGAAATGGAAATAGTCTTTATAATATTAAAACAGTGTTAAAACAGTTGATATGGGGAAAGAAAACAATTTAGTAAATATTCAAATAAATAAAACAGTATGATGTGTAAATAAATCCCTATTTTTTAAATACTTTAAAATCTTTTTGAAAACATAAAGGGTACAACATGATCATAAATAAAACAACATATGTAAATATGTAACGGTAAAATAATGAAAATAAATGTAAATGCTTAAATGACTGGAAATAAAATAAAGAAAATGTGCAAAAGACCATCTCATATATATATGGGTAGGACACCAGCTGCAGTTGTCAGTGCTTGATACAAAAGTCTATGATATATCAGTCGTACTGCTTCTACTATCAGTCAAAGTTAGTAGCTACACTCATATAACTAGTCATACAATACTATGCTGCCTCTATCTACAAAAATGTACATGATACAACACTCCTCTATCTGCTAGTCTCAGAATCCTGGTGGCACGTGACTCAACTCCTCCTGCAATTCCTCTAGCACTGCCTCAGTAAGTCCCAACGCTCTACGATATGCTGTCTCTGCACTAATATCCTGCTGTCTCAGATCCGTAAGCTGTTGAGAACTAACTCGGTGAATCTGACGTAACATCTCCCTCAATATGTAATCTGATCGTAATGCTCGGACGGGACCAAATAATCCAAGGATCTCTCTGCACTGGTTCTGCCATCGAATCATCTCCTCTCTCTCCACCTGAAAACGCTGATAAGTCACTGTATGATGCTCACGAAGATCCATGCTAGAACCTCGAGAAGGTAACGGCCCATCTACTACTATCTCATCCATGAACTCCGGCTGTGGAAACTGATATACTCCAGGAACAGGGGCATAAATAGCTAATGGGGCAGGAAATAAGACAGGTTGCTCCATAGGTGCATACACTGGTGGCTCTGCCTCTGGCTCCATCTGTGGAATATCTGGAATCTCAGGCTGCTGTACTGGAATCTACGGCTCTAGGTCATCCCACTGTGAAAGATCAATCATATCAGGAACATCAAACATCGGTAACTCCAAAGGTGGAAAGTCAGGCATCTCCGGCTCAAAATAAGGAAAATAATCAATAAAGTCTGGTACCTCTGGTGGAGGTGGTATCTCTGGTGCTGGTCCAGGTGGCAATGGTGGAGGTGGTGGTAATGGAGGAAACATCTGCACTGACTGGGGCTAGTACTGGTGCTGCTACTGGGTCTGACTCAGTCCGCTCTGACGAAGAAGCCATCTAATACCAATAACAATAATAACACAAAAACAAATCAAACCACATTCCTAAATTCATAACTTCTAATCACATAAACAGACAATCCTAACACTCTTACTTCTATCCTATCTAATTTTCCTATCTTATCTTAATCCTAACGTTCTTGTTTTCAAGGGTCAATCCTAAGCTCTGATGCCAACTATAACACCCTCCAAATTCGGGGTATAGATTTGGGGCATTATTAACAACAACTACAAACTAAACCTGCACAAACGGAATATAAATATAATAATTACCCTGAACTATTACTACTCAGGATCTTTTAAGGGTTGAGTTGAAAACAAGAACCACATACTACACTTTATTACAAACCCAAATAAAATAATCTGTCTTAAGAACTCTCTTTGTTACAAAACTTTATTCTATCTACATTCTCACCACACAACTTTTATTCAAACTACATAAAACTTTTATTCAACCCGACATTACTACTTATCCTTCTACACCTGATCTGGTAATTCAAAGCTCTCTTCGAGAATAGGAAGGAACACTCTTGGTATAAGAGGGTCCCGCTGCTTGACTCGCTTCTTGACTACGCGGGTCCTGATGGGTTTCATTCTCTACCTTAACTGTAAAACAATAGGAATAACAATAAAAAGGGATGAGCCAAAATTGCTCAACAAGCCTGCAACAATATATATAGTATAAAGAGAGAGAAATAAGTGAACCAATAAGCTGCGGGTTTTAACAACCATCTGAATCTGTATAGGATAATAATTTGCCAACACTGGCGAAGGCCAAATGAACAAGACTGGAAATAAGAACCAACATATGCACTATAACCCACTGATCAGTCAGGATACAGTGCGGATCTATACCCAACTGCATAAACCCAACCAACATAAAGAGTACTCAGGCAACTATGGCCTATTAAATAATGGTCTGGGTAAAACCTAGCCCGTATAGTAACCATCCAGTCCAAGGTATAGCATCCGGAACAATCGGAATGCTTTTGATATATCCCAATACCTGGATATACCAGAGTATATGTAACAAGGGTAAAAGTATTGGAATATGAATAGAGGATTCAATAAATTAGGAGAAATCAAGAATCAAAATGAAATAGAAACAAGCATTAATAATTGGGTAACACTGTATATGAATAATAAGTATCAAAGGTAACTGATATGAGAAAAGAATTATAACTCACTATTCTGAATTTAGAATAGGGGAAAAACTTGCCTTACGCGTACTTAACCTGGTTCAACTCACCGCCTTCTGTCCCTAGCTTGCTCTGCCTTGCTAACACTGAATCAATCATAGAAAGATAGTCGTTTAGATAACTTACTATATACGTGTATCTTGAATTGATACCACGTAACCTTATCAGTCTACCCATGTGTTTCTATCTGACTCGCATATATAGACATATAATTATATAGCACGTAAGGTTCACATAATCACATAAAGCACATAGCACATAAAGCACAGAATTAATTTTTAGACTTATAATTATTTTTAGAATCGATTATAGACTCATATTTATAATAACTAACCCTATCTGATTTTATTATAATTTTTCGGGATTTATTCGACTCGATTCTACCCCTAATAGGGCCTATGAATAATTAATTATCACAAAACCACTCTCTTCCGGAAGAAATTATAACTTACAACTATTTTTATTGTATTCATTTTATTTTTCTGAGTCTAGGGGTCTTCGTTTCACTCAAATCGGACTAACGGTTTAATTATTATGAATTAACCAAGATTTAATTAATTAATAATTAATTATAAATAATTAATTATAAATAAATAATCCTTAATTACATTTTTTAAATAATTATCTAATAATTATTATATTTTAAAATAATTAATCCCTAATTATTAGGATTAATTACTATTTATTACAATTATTCACAAATTAATAACACTTACTCGATCAGATCGATTATTTACAAATAATCAATCGATACAATTAACTGATACGCTATTTATCGAATAACTACTAATTACTCGAATTATAATCTACTCAACGATTAACTACTCGTATAAATACGAGCTACTCACAATCCTCACATAATTATCGAACCATTATATTATTAGTATTATAACTTATACGATTCGTTAATTAATTATCGATATTTAATTATACGATACAAATAATTATTACGACATTCTTCGAATAACTATCGCTCGAATAATAATTCTAATTATCGAATCACTACTCGTATGAATACGAGTTACTCATAATATTAACTAATTATCAGATTATTAACTGTATTATTTAATTATTTTTAATCCTTATTTATTAATTAATTACCTAATTATTAATTAATTACCTAATTATTAATTAATTAAATAACTTATAAATAATTAAATAATTAATTACATAATTAATTACATAATTAAATTCGAATTTATAATTTAATAAAATAATTTAGAAATTAATAATACTATTTTTCAGAATTTAAAACTAATTTTTAATTAATTATTAGAATTATTAAAACTAATTTCTGATTTTTAGAAAATAGAATAAATATATAAAAAAAACCCAGAAACATAACATCAGGATTCAGGGTCAGGGTTTTTGGATCAAACCCGGGTCGAAACCGGGTTGCAAACCGGATCGAACCCGGGTTGTGAAGAACAACAAGAACACGTGCCCAGAAACCGGCACGGCGGGGAAAATCCGGCGAACGAAAAATCGGCCCAAAACGAGTGGTTCGATCTCGTTCTTCACTGCTTTTGGTTCCTCAGCAACACAGACGACATCCCCTTCTGTTCCCAGGCCTCCCTTCGTCCTCCTTCCTCGTCGAACACCACCGGAGACGAAGAATAACGGCGGCGTCGACGCTTTTCCGACGAACACGAAACAGAAGCCACAAACTACGAAACTGGTGCCGTTCGACGGGAAAATCGACGATCTATACGTTCGTAATCATCAAAACATCAAATAACAACTAAAACTTCAAACCCGAATTCGCAATTAAAACCCTAAAATACAAATCAAAAATCAACTCAATAATCAGCGAAAATAAGTACATGAACAGAAACTACAGATCATAAGCTTCAAAACGAGTACTCACACGTTCGATTTGGATGCCGGAATCACGATTAAAATTAGCTTTGATTCTCCTGCCCTGTTCTTCACTCAAACCCTAATCCCTTTTCTTTTTATTTTTTTTCGGATTTTTAATAGTAATTAACTGAATAATTAATTATAAATCTGGTATTTATATTTATGAAAATAATACGCCTAAATAAAATTAAGGGGCTTATTACACTCTTAATAAAAATATTTGGCCCCAATTTTTATAATTTTTGGGTATTAATAATGAATTTTTAAATATCCAATAAATACAAAATTAATGCTAAAAAGTCCCAAAAATTGTGAATATTACAAAAATGCAAAGAAAAATGATGTATGATAGTTTCATGATCATATAAAAATAAAAATGTAATTTTTGTGGGGTTTTTGGTACCCGAAGGGGTCCGGAAAAGTCGTTTTTCGCGAAAAAGGTAAATTTGTAAAACGTCTAGGGGTTCAGAATAGCGATATGATATAGGGCATTTTTGACAAAATAGGGCCAATGATTTTGTTTGAATTATGAGCTTTTAAAACATGGTTTTGAGCTGTACGGGTTTTGATATAAAATATATAACCTACGATTGAACACTCAATAAATATCCAAAACACGTTTGGATCAAAACAAACAACACAATAGTTAGGGTTTAATGACTCAACACATTTAATCACATAATAATACACATAATCTATCATTATTATGATATAATACAAACGTAATTTCTCGGTCGTTACAAGGATAGCACCAATTAAAGATCAAGGAAGAAGATATTCCCAAGACAGCATTCAAGACCAGATATGGACATTATGAATTCCTAGTAATGCCGTTTGGATTGCCTAATGCCCCGACCGCATTTATGGATCTGATGAATCGGGTATTTAAAAAGTATTTGGACAAGTTCGTAGTGGTATTCATTGATGACATCCTTATTTATTCAAAGTCGGAAGAAGAACATAAGCAGCATCTATGGATAGCATTGGAGATACTCCGACAAGAGAAGTTGTATGCCAAGTTTTCCAAATGTGAGTTTTGGTTAAAGGAAGTTCAATTTTTGGGACATGTCATTGGAGATGAAGGAGTTAAAGTAGATCCTGCGAAGATTGAGGCGATTATGAGTTGGGAGAGGCCAAAGACACCTACGGAAGTGCAAAGTTTTCTAGGAATGGAAGGGTACTATAGAAGGTTTGTCAAGGATTTTTCGAAAATTGCCACGCCATTGACTAAGTTAACCAGGAAGAATCAGAAGTTCGAATGGAGTGCAGAATGTGAGGATAGCTTTCAAGAGTTGAAACAGAGATTGGTAACAGCTCCGGTGTTAGTACTACTAGATGACCAAGGAAACTTTGTGATATTCAGCGACGCTTCACATAAAGGATTGGGCTGTGTGTTAATGCAACACAGTAAGGTGATCGCATATGCGTCAAGACAGTTGAAACCGCATGAGTTGAATTACCCGATGCATGACTTGGAGCTAGCCGCCATAGTGTTCGCACTTAAGATTTGGAGACATTACCTCTACGGAGAAAAGTGTGAAATCTACAGGGATCACAAGAGTTTAAAGTACATTTTTACTCAGAAGGAGCTCAATTTGAGGCAAAGAAGATGGTTGGAATTGATTAAAGACTATGATTGCTCGATAAATTGTCATCCTGGAAAGGCGAACGTTGTAGCCGATGCTTTGAGTAGGAAGGAAAGATTGAATATGATGGCAACACCAAAGGAACTGTCTGAAGAGATTTAGAAATTTGGATTAGAACTTTGTAATTATGGAATAGTTGAAGAAGTTTGTCGTGCAATGACTTTTCAGCCAACACTAGTGGAAAGGATAAGGAAATGTCAAGAAGTGGTAATGAAGAAAGGGAAGAATCAGCTAACTGGAGAGGAGATTAGTACTCAAAAGGATGAGCAAGGTATACTAAGGTTTTCCTCAAGAATTTGGATTCCTCATGTACCTGAATTGAAGAATGAGATCCTACAAGAAGCCCACAATTCAAGATTTTCAATCCACCCGGGAAGCACCAAGATGTATCGGGACTTAAAGCAGAACTTTTGGTGGCCAAATATGAAGTGAGACGTGGCAGAATGGGTTGCAAAGTGTTATACTTGTCAAAAAGTGAAGGCAGAACATCAACGACCAAGCGGATTAATTCAGCCCCTAAAGATTCCAGAATGGAAATGGGAAAATATTGCTATGGACTTTATAGTAGGACTACCGCGAACGAAATCCGGACATGACGCTATATGGGTTATAGTTGATCGCCTTATGAAGTCGGCGTATTTCCTTCCAATTAATGAGAATTCGTCATTGGATAAATTGGTTCATCTGTACGTGCGTGAAATCGTACTAAGGCATGGAGTACCCGTATCGATAGTTTCAGACAGAGATCCCCGATTTAACTCGAGATTCTGGAAGCAATTTCAAGAAAGTCTTGGCACGAAGTTGAACATGAGTACGGCGTACCACCCGCAGACTGATGGTCATAGCGAAAGGACAATTCAAATAATCGAAGACATGTTGCGCAGTTGTGCAATCGATTTTGCAGGAAGTTGGGACGACCACTTGCCATTGATTGAATTCTCTTACAACAACAGCTATCACTCCAGTATTGGCATGCCACCATACGAAGCTTTGTACGAATGAAAATGTCGATCACCGACAAGTTGGGATGAAGTAGGAGAAGGAAGGATTCTAGGCTCGGAATTGGTACAACAGTTGCATGACACAGTCAAGTTAATTCAGAGAAGGTTGTTTGCTGCTCAAGATAGACAGAGGAAGTATGCGGATCCAGCGCGTAAGGATGTTAGATTCCAAGTAGGCGAAACCGTTTTGTTGAAGGTGTCACCCAGAAAAGGGTTGTCTAGATTTGGCAAGAAAGAGAAATTAACACCTAGATATATAGGTCCTTTTGAAATTTTGAGTCAAGTGGGGAAGGTAGCCTACGAGTTAGCCTTACCACCTCAGTATCAGCATGTGCATAATGTGTTTCATGTGTCATTGCTTAAGAAGTACAATCCTGACGCCAGCCATGTGATAGAATATGAACCTGTAGAAATTCAGGCGGACCTGTCATTTGTGGAGCAACCTGTCAAATTACTCGACTGGCAAGTAAAGAGTCTTAGGAATAAGTCGGTAAAGTTAGTGAAAGTACTTTGGAGGAACCCCAAGGTCGAAGAATCAACTTGGGAGTTAGAGTCTGATATGCGTTCCCGGTATCCTCATATGTTCTCTTAGATTCTGGGGACAGAATCCCTTAAGGGGGAGAGGATGTTACGACCGGCATTTTCGTGTAATATTATTTGTGGATTTGGTATAATATTAAAGCCGAAAGTAAATATACTTAATGGTTGTACCTTGTGTAAATGAAAATTTCTGTATTTTAAATTTGCTTTATGTAGTATATGATTTTTCAAAGCAAGAGTTTATTTATTTCCCTTATTTTTGATTATATGGAATATTCTAAACCTTGGAGATTTTTTCTTTTAAAAGTTATTTTGTTCACAAATTTCAAAAGTGATTTTATAAAATTTCTAAAAATCCAAGTTATTTATGGTATAAATTTTATAATTTTTGAACTTGTATTTTATTTTATAAAAATAAATCTTTACAAATTTTATTTGTTATAATTAGCAAATTACATAGAAGACCTTGCATGCAAATCACTATTTTATTCTCTCATAGGGCAAATAAGACCTTTCCAACCCCACTAACTCATTTGTTGATTACCAAATTACCACACTAACCTTGCATGCAAAATGGCCTAACTTTAGCTAGAGAACATTTTTGTACATTCTCACTTCCACTCATCATTTTGTCAACCAAAAAGCATAAAACTAAAATTAAAGTGGGAGAAGTCATTCCACTCACTCCACACTCCAACACACCATATTTTTTCTCTCCTCCCCCTCCCACCATTGCTCTCGGCCAAAGCCCCATTCCCCTACCCCCTTCCATTTTTCATTTCATTCTTGATCTTCCCAAGTGTAAATATTCTACCTACATTCATCTTATATACTTTCCAAGAGTTTTGTGACTTGGAAGTTGAAGTTCCATGGATGCATGTGTAGTTCTTATGTGATCTCCAAAGAGAAACTCTTGATTCTTGTGAATTCAAGAGCTCTCTATGAGATATATTTTATATATGTGTTAACTAAGTGTTTTATGGAGATATAATGCTTTAAAATCCTTTGCATGCTACTGAATTTTCATTATATATTTATGTTTAGCCATGCATGCTAGTTTTAAGATATTAAAATGATGATCAACCATATTTTTCATGCTACTCTTTTTGAAATCATGTTGCTATGTCTAAAAATCTATAAATTCGAAATATGTTTGCTTAAAATAGATTGTTTCCATGATAAATTTCTTATTAATAGTTAAGATAATATATATTTCATGATTATTAAGGATGAGTAATAGGTACAAGTCGAATTTACAAGCGTTCAAACTTTATGCTTAGCCGAAATCTTGTTATGTGTTTTCCATGAGTTGCATGTTATATTTTTAGTTGCATGTTGTTGATTCTTGGGCATGGATGATCTCCCCTTCTGTTGAGGCACTATTTTAGGACATTAAGACACTAGGTATGCTTTGGAAAGAGTTAGATGCTTGGTTATTAAGTGGGTGTTAAGGTTGAAAGGGATTAGTTAGTGTTTGCATTTTTTCAGATTTGATGCACTAGTTATGGGGAAGTTTTGAATGAGCATTTGTTGTGCACTTTGAGGCCCAAGCCACCAGAAGCTAGTACTAGGAGTATATAAAAGGTTTTAGGTGTTTGTTGGAGTTTTATAAGTCGTTTGGTTAGGTGCACGAGTGGAATCACAAAATCTATCCAGCAGGGGACAGTTTTGTTGCAACTTAGAAATAGGAAGTTTTGACCATGTCATGGGTAGGCCCTCATTAGGCCCTGTTGGGCCTTAGTTAAAGGGAGTGTCAGAGGAGTTTTTCCAGCCATATTTCATAGGATTTGATTTAGAACCATGTGTCACAAGTTAGTTCAAGTCAGGGCATTTTCTGCCCAGAAAAACAGGGGAACCGTAGACTTTAAGCTTAGGCCCAAGGAGGCCCAAGCTATACCCTTGAGCCACATCAAGTTTGGGAGATGCCTTAAGGTCAGAAGAGCCTATTTTAGAAGTTTTGGAGGTAAACTTGTAGTTTAAGAGTGTCTAATACACTCAAGAAACCATAGATGTCATTCTGAAATTTTCCTTAGTGAGCACTTTCACTTATCAAATAGTTTTAGAGAACTTATGAGTGAGACCTAGGTTGACCGCTATAGTTGCAAGATAGTATAAAGCCATTATAATTAAAGGCCCAAGTGTGGGTCAATAGGTTTTGGATAGTTAAGTAGAGGCACATTGAGTAAGGAAGCCAAAATTTAGAGATTTTGTCTAGTTTAGCGACCAAGTGACTTAAGTTGTGAGTCGAGATCATCCAAGCCTAGTGTTGTATTATGGTGTGTGTGATATTATTTGGTATTAAAATATGATATGTGAGTATATGTGGCTATGTGTACAATTATATTTATAAGGTGAATATAAATTGCGTGCATATAGGCCTAAGTGCCATTTATGTTGTAAATAGGTTAAGTTGGTGAGAATATATTATAATGAGGATTATTATTATTTATGTAGGATCTCGAGACGAGGGTAAACTTGCCATAAAGGTCGAGTGAAGCTTCTAGTTGCTCCTACCAGCCAGACCAGACCAGCCTTTCTCAAGGCAAGTGATTCAACCTGTATTTCGTTTACACTGCAAATGTGTAATAATTAATTCATATATATTGATGCGATTATCCTGAGTCATCATGATATACATGAACCTAGCGATTCCTAAATATATCTTTGTATTATATAGAAATGCCATGAACCCTCAAGTACATATTGCAAGTAGATCAAAAGTCATATCACTCTAGTATATCAAAGTGATTGGAATGCCATGATAAAATAAAGATTTGATATAATACTTCATTGATCCTCTTGATTATCGTGCTATTGATTCCTAAAATATTGACATCTCACCCTGATGCTTGAACCCCAATAGAAACTTTACCTTGATACCTAAAAGCCAGATATTCTTTAAAGTTGTTATTAATTGATTGATAACCCTTTTTCTTACCCTAAAGTTCAACAATCCTGATATACCTTGAGCTAAAGATCATTTTCTTCATACCTTAACACCCCTAGTATTCATGAAGCTTACCTTCTTGATGTTCTAGTACTTGTACCTTGTTGAAAACCATTGTTTTAAGCCTAGTTTGGCATTCCTCTTTCATATTATCCAATAGCCTTGCTAAATCTCCTTGTCAAAGTTCTTGTATATGGAAACCTTTCAATTACCCTAATATAGTAAAGTCTAGTGGATCATGGCCCTGAAATTTGGTGACATATTTCCAGTGTTTCAAAGATGATCTATAATCCCTTGATAAAAATGTTTACTACTTAAGAGATTTTATTATAAATCGGCATCAGTTTTTGAAATGATTAAAATGTGGATTTTCAGTCCCAAAGGGGGATAAATGTTTTCTTTGACTAGTGGATCTGGACTGAGACGCGAGTCATTTCCACACTTACAATGTAGGCTTAAAAGTTTCCTAGGGATCCCATTAATGTTTTAGAACCCAGCGAGGTTCGGGATTACTTCGCGGCTGATCACCGGCTGTAATCCGTAGCGTCATAAAATGATTTTTGAATTAAGATATGATTTTGGAAATGTTTTGATACAAGCAAATGATGCCATCACCCAAAGTTTTATCTCTTGCTATTATTGGTTATGTCCTCACAATGTCATTCTTTTATATATATCTTGATTTATGTTTTGTATCATATAGTTTAGCACTTGTTGAGCATTTGGCTCACTCCTTGCTTTACCCTGATATTACAGCTAGCAGCTATGGTTAGATTCAAGCATACAACACGTAAGACCTGTGACGCCGATGCGTATATCCGAGCTCAGGTAGAATAAGAGATACCTGAGCTCGGACGTACGCATCGGCGTCACAGGTCTTACGTGTTGTCTGCTTGAACCTAACCATGGTTGCTAGCTGTAATATCAGGGTAAAGCAAGGAGTGAGCCAAATGCTCAACAAGTGCTAAACTATATGATACAAAACATAAATCGAGATATATATAAAAGAATGACATTGCGAAGACACAACCAATAATAACAAGAGATAAAACTTTGGGTGATGGCATCATTTGCTTGTATCAAAACATTTCCAAAATCATATCTTAATTCAAAAATCATTTTATGACGCTACGGATTACAGCCGGTGATCAGCCGCGAAGTAATCCTGAACCTGGCTGGGTTCTAAAACATTAATGAGATCCCTAGGCAACTTTTAAGCCTACATTATAAGTGTGGAAATGACTCGCGTCTCAGTCCAGATCCACTATTCAAAGAAAACATTTATCCCCCTTTGCGACTGAAAATCCATATTTTAATTATTTCAAAAACTGATGCCGATTTATGATAAAATCTCTTAAGTAGTAAACATTTTTATCAGGGGATTATAGATCAACTTGAAATACTGGAAATATGACACTAAATCTCAGGGCCATGATCCACTAGAATTTACTATATTAGGGTAATTGAGAGGTTTCCAAAAACAAGAGCTTTGACAAGGAGATTTAGCAAGGCTATTGGATATTATGAAAGAGTAACGCCAAACTAGGCTTAAAGCAATGGTTTTCGACATAGTACAAGTACTAGAACATCAAGAAGATAAGCTTCATGAATAAGAGGGGTGTTAAGTTATGAGGAAATGATTTTTAGCTCAAGGTGTAATATGATTGTCCATCTTCAGGGTATGAAAAAAGGGTTATCAAATCAGTTAAGAACAATCTTTAAAGAATATCTGGCTTTTAGGTATCAAGGTAAAGTTTTTATTGGGGTTCAAGCAACAGGGTGAGATTTCAATATCTTAGGAATTAATGGCATGTTAATTAAGAGGATCAATCTAGTATTATATCAAATCTTTATCTTATCATGGCATTCCAATTACTTGACATACGGGCGTGATACAACTGTTGCAATATCAATATGTACTTGTGGGTTCATGGCATTTCTATAATAATACAAAGATAGATTTAAATATCGCTTGGTTCAAGTATATCATAATGACTCAGGATAATCACATCAGTATATATGAATTAATTATTACACATTTGCAGTGAATACGAAAGACAGGTTGAATCACTTGCCTTGAGAAAGGCTGGTCTGGTCTGGCTGGTAGGAGCAACTGGAAGCTTCACTCGACCTTTATGGAAAGTTTACCCTCGTCTCGAGATCCTACATAAATAATAATAATCCTCATTATAATATATTCTCACCAACTTAACCTATTTACAACCCGAAATTAAACACCAATCGCACTTAGGCCTATATGCACTCAATTTACAATTACCTTATAAATACCATAGTCCACATAGCCACATAAACTCACATATCATATTTTAATATCAAATAATATCACACACATCATAATGTAACATTAGGCTTGGATGATCTCGACTCACAACTTAAGTCATTTCGTCGCTAAACTAGACAAAGTCTCCAAATTTTAGCTTTCTTACTCAATGTGCCTTTACTAAAATATCCAAAACCTATTGACCCTCACTTGGGCATTTAATTCTAATGGCTTTATACTATCTTGCAACCATAGCGGTCAACCTAGGTCTTACTCATAAGTGCTCTAAAACTATGTGTTAAGTGAAAGTGCTCACTGGAGTAAATTTCAGAATGACTTCTATGGTTTCTTGAGTGCATTAGACACTCTTAAACTACAAGTTTACCTCCAAAACTTCTACACTAGACTCTTCTGACCATAAGGCATCTCCCAAATTTGATGTGGCTCAAGGGCCTAGCTTGGGCCTCCTTGGGCCTAAGCTTAAAGTCCATGGTTCCCCTATTTCTCTGGGCAGAAAACGCCCTGACTTGAATTAACTTGTGACACATGGTTCTAACTCAAATCCTATGAAATATGGTTGGAAAACACCTCTTACACTCCCTCTAACTAAGGCCCAACAGGGCCTAATGAGGGCCTATCCATGACATGGTCAAAACTTCCTATTTCTAAGTTACAACAAAACTGTCCCCTGCTGGACAGATTTTGTGATTCCACTGGTGCACCTAACCAAACGACTTGTAAACCTTCAACAAACACCTAAAACCTTTTATATACTCCTAATTATAGCTTCTGGTGGCTCCTCAAAGTGCACAACAATGACATGGTCAAAACTCGCTCTAAACCTCAGGGTACCAAACTGATTTTCTGCAGGAACTAATACTCTGCTTTCACCAAGGTTCTTACTTAACAAACCCAACCAACAACAACCAAAAACCCAACCCAAACCTTAACTAAGGTGTTCTACTGAACTAACTCCCTTACACTCAAAATAATCTTGGTGGAGATCATCCTTACCTAAGGTGCAACATAGAAAAACAAAGGAAATCACATTACATAATTTACAAGCCATCAAGTTTTTGAAAACGACAAGTTATATATATATTTTTTTATAAATATATACGAATTAATACCACATATCAAGGAGCACTAATCAAGATTAATATCTTATCCCTACTGAAATTAAGGCGTACTAACAAAATCAATCTAAATGATCAAAAACTTCCAAAATTCCAAGAGAAATCTACATGCATGCATGACTTCGAGTCTTATAAACCAAAACAACATGCTTTCCAAATAAATTTTACCATGAAATCAACACGCAAGCCTAGCATAAGCTATAACTAGATGATCACTTAGAATGCAAAGGGTTTTATCAAGTTTTTGATACAAAATTTATGTTATCACCACCAAAAACACATAAAATTGAAACAAGACAACAAAACATCCTCAAGAACCATTCATTCGGCTCCCTCAAGGTCATGGCCGAATGAAGTGGAAGGGAAATGACCATTTAAAATCAAGAGCCTCATTCTCATGACTTGGAATTTCACCATTCCTTGTAGTTCTCTCAAATACAACCTTAAATCCATAAGAATCAAGATTATACTTTGAGTTCCAACTAAAGCTTTGACATACAAACTCAAAACTTAAACTTTTCACTCAAAACTCTTTGAATTATGTATGATCAAGATATAAGAAATAACATTTACTTGAATGGAGGGTGGGAGCTTGAATGAAGAATGAAGAAAAGGGAGGGGGTAGGGCTTCGGCCAAAAAGCCGAGAGGAGAGGGGGAGGAAGGTGGAGTGTAGAAATGGTGGAGTGAAAGTGGAGTGATAAACATATTGGTTTGGTTTTTATTTGACCACAAGTGAGTGGATATGAGAATTTACAAGAGTAACCTTCCAACATAGTTAGGTAGATTTGCATGCAAGGACAAAGTGGTAATTTGGCTAGTAGAATGAAAGTGAGTGGGGTTGGAAATGCCTTTCTTGCCCTTTAGTTGAATTGGAAGAGTATTTGCATGCAAGGGTAACCATGTAATTTGATAATTATTAAGCAACCAACTTTCAAAGATTTATTTTTATATAATAAAATAAAAGTTCAAAAATTATAAAATTTATACCATAAAATAACTTGGATTTTTTTTAGAGACTTTATAAAATCATTTTCAAAATTTGTGAACAAAATATCTTTTAAAAGAAAATTTTTCCAAGGCTTAGAATATTCCTTATAAATAAAAAATAAAGGAAATAATTAAACTTTTGCTTTGAAAAATCATATACTACACATAAAAATTTTATAATGCAGAAATTTTCACTCACACAAACGTACAATCAGTGAACATATTTTTATTCGGCTTTAATATTATACCAAATCCACAAATAATATTACACGAAAATGCCGGTTGTAACACATCGGGAATATGTTGATCATCCGTTGGGAGCCTTGTAGATCATCCATCTGGAGTCTATCTGTCACTTGACTCTATTTCATTTATACAGAATTACAAGACATCTCATGTTTACAATTAGCCAACTTATTCTGCATATCTATCTAGTAGTCAACATGACTTAGAGAATCCTACAGAACATATTAGACTAAACATGTTGTTTGCAGAAATGTGCTACAGTACTTATTTGTTACATAAGCTACACTCTCGATAAATGTCAAATTGTCATCCGTCGCGACTATAAAGTTCATCCGTCGGGACTATATAAGAACATCCGTCGAGAGCTACAAATTTCACTAAGTTAAATTTACTAAGGTGTTTTGTTTAACTTATCATCAAGTTCACAACATATTTTTAACACGAGTTGCGTTCCAAATTTTAGGGATTCGGAGCATGAATACTTATTTATTTATTTACTTATTTCCAAATTACGTATTATTTATTCGTATTGATTAATTATTTATAATTAATCATTTTAACTAAATAATTTGAAATAAATTGTAATTAATTTCAAAAATTAGGGAAAAATTATTTTTAAATATGATATTTCTTAAATAATTGTTTAAAAATATGATTAAGGTTTCATTAATTATGAATAATAAATTATAACCAATTAACAATTGATTTAATCTTGTTTATTGTGTAGTAATTAAACCGTTTATCCGTTTTAATCGAAACGAAGACCCTTAGACTCAGAAAAATGACCCGATTCCATTAAAAATAGTTTTAAATTATAATTTCTCTCGAGACCGAGTCGGTTTATGATTTTATTCATTTACAAACCCTATTATTGATAAATGCTAGTCCAATAAATCCTGAAAAATTAGGAAACGAGTCAGATATTGTTTGTTAATACGAATATAGGTCTAGTATCAATTTTAAAAATATTTATAAGTCTAATTTAATTATGTGCTTTATGTGCTATGTGATTTACGTGATTACTTGAATACTATTTGCTAGATAATTATATATGAGTCGGATAGAATCATATGGGTAGACAATGAGGGCTACGTGGTATCAGTCTGAGATACGCGTTCGATGTAAGTCAACTAAACAAGTATCTTTCCTTGATAGATTTAGCACTAGCAAGGCGAATCAAGCCGGAGATAGAGAGCTATGAACTACCCGAGGCGAAGTGCATACCAGGCAAGTTTTTCCCCTATTTTAAGTTCAAAATAGTGAATCGCTTCCAACTTTCCATGACAGCTATACCCTGATAATTCTTGTTCAGAAACACTGATACACAATTGTTGATTTTTTTATTCCTATTTCATTTTGATTCTTGATTTCTCCTAATTCATTGAATCCTCTATTCATATTCCAATAGTTACATACACGCATATACATATACTCTGATATATTCCGATGTTAGGATACATCAAAAGCATACTGATTGTTCCGAATGCTAAGCTATGGACTAGATGGTTACGATACGGGCCGGGTATGAGCCGGACCCTTGATTATTAGGCCATATTGCCTGGATACCCTATATGTTGGTGGGTCTATGCAGTTGGGTATAGATCTGTGCTATATCCTGACTGATCAGCAGGTTATAGTGCATATGTTGGTTCTTGTGTCCAGTCTAGTTCATTTGGTACTCTCCAGTAATGGCATTCATTATTCATTACAGAAACAGATGGTTGTTCAAACCAGCAGATTACCGGTTCATTTATCTTTCTCTCTTTACACTATATATATATATAGATATTGCAGGCTTGTTGAGCAATTTTGGCTCACCCCTATTATTGTTGTTCACCTTGTTTTTTAGTTAAAGTTGGGAATGAAACCTATCCAAACCCGAGTAGTCAAGAAGCGGGTCAAGCAGCGGGACCCTCTGGTACCAAGAGTGTTTATACCAATTCCAGAAGAGAGTTTTGAAATGCCAGAGCAAGTGTAGCAGGATAAGATATAGATATAGTTTGAATAAAAAGGATCTTAGTTTAAAATATGTATAGAAAACTGGTTTGTAGTAAAGAGAGTTTATAAGAAAGGTTATTTGAGTTGTTGTAATAAAGTTGGTAACATGTTCTTGTTTTCACACCTAACCTTAAAAGATCCTGAGTAGTAATAATAAGGGGTAATTATATGTTATTATTATTATTGTACGGGTTCAGTAAAGTAGTTAGTGATAGTAATACCCAAAATCTATACCCCCGATTTGGAGGGTGTTACAGGGTTTCCAATATTCGAAGGATATTGGGATCTGTTGTTGTTGTACTAGAAGTACTGGCTTGCTTCGTCTTTTAGGTGGCATGATTCTGAAATAGAAGGTCTAAAAAAATAGTTGTGAATATTGTAAATATTTCAAAGTTAAGGTGTTACGAAGTGAATGTGATCACATGCATTTAGATTCCGATTATTAGCAATAAAGGTGATGTACCGTTCTAGATATAGAAACGAAAGTGAAAATGAAATAAAATGATAGTGCATACTTATTAAAATAGGGTTCGGCTTACAACATAACTGAATAAGGTCTGAATTTAAAAGACAACATTTTAGTTTTGAAGGAAGATAAGAAAACTACAGAGTTTGAAAGATAAAACAAGATAAAAGATAGCCAAATGGAAAGGAAATAGGAATCTGGCTCCTAGTTTCGGCCTAATAGTTCTCCTCCTAAGTCTCCTCATTATCATCTCAAGCTATTGGGATCTCCTCCCACTGATCTTCATGAAGTACCTTCACGACGCCCTGGAGTTCATCTGCTACCATCTGGATGGTTTACTGGCTGCTGCAGTCGCGGTGTGCTGGCATCTCTCCGATCTTAGTGTTAACAAACTGCGTCAAGGCCTCAAGTCTCGAAATCAACTGTGCCTTAGGTTCCTCTCTAAGTTGTGAATCATCCTAAAAAGCTACATCCAATCGCTCCATAAGTCGGTCGTACTTCCCTTGGAGCCTATCGAACTGAAGCCTCAAATCAACATACACGGAGAAAGCAATAGTATCGGATGGCGCCGAAGACGAGGACGAATGCATCCTTTGCTGAAAAAAAAATATATATATACGCAGGGAATATTAGTGACTTACTCGAATAATATCTACGTACTCTCTCATATTTTTCTACATATATCCTATAACTTATATGGACTATTGAGGGACCCTAAACCTTAGCTCTGATACCAAAACCTATCCCAGCCCCAATATAAAACTAAAATATAACTGAGAAATATAAATTATTATAAAGTGCAAGAAGTGAGCCAAATGCTCAGCAAAATATATATAATGAGACAGAAATTAACAATATAGCAATTCATAATACAAGGTTGGGGTAGATGCTATCATTATTCAACTCAAAATCCTTTTTAAATCAATCACTGCTCAAAAATTATTTTATGACGCTATGTGTAATAACCCCAAATTTTTGGACTTTTTGTAACCCTTTTGAATAGTGATTTTGCTGATTAAGAAAATTTTTTATGTCACACTATGTAGGAGTTCTTTTGTTGATATTCTGAGATCTTATTAGTACTCCATAGAGTATATGAGTGTATGTAAAGATTGTCAGAATTCAAATTCGAACATTTTGAATTTTCCCGAAAATCCACCTGATACCGGAAGAATTGAGTATAAGGTAACATGATTAAAAGGATTTAAATTAAAGGATTATAAGAGAGGATCATTAAAGGGATATAAAATATTGAGAATGGTTTAGGGGATCCCAAGTAATAAGATCCCGGATATGATCCCTCAAACGACGAACGAGAACGAAAGTTAAGCGAACCGTATAACAGATAAGCGGTCATTAGCCAAGTAATTAAGATTTAAAAAAAGAGGTTAGTGGATGGTGATGTCATCACACCACAAGGAGGAGACATGTTTTAAAAGGATGACATAATTAAGATGACCTAAGTATGACCAAGTAGATATTTTGAATTGGTGGATTATTAACCAAGTGTTTTTAACCATGGTAAATTCTAATTATTTAAAGAAAAAGGGAAGGAACCAAGTAATTCATCACACAAATAGCAAATTTGACTTCTTGTCCCAAGAATAAGAAGCTCTCGCCCCCCCCCCCATTTCCAAGCAAGAACAAAATTCAAAACTCAAGATCCAAGCATTGTTATTTTGTAAGGTAATTATCATAGGTCCTTTGTACTTAGTTATAACTATCCTAGGAATCTAAGCCACAAATTCCTTCACAATATTTTTCAATAAATCATTGAAGAAGATAGTGAATAGTGTTTTCAAGAATTATAATTGTTTGATCATATGTTTTTGGTTAGATCTAGCTTTTGTAAGGACTTTCAAGGGCTATTTCAAGCTTCTTAGTTACTTCTACTCACCAAGGAAGGTAAACCCTCATACCCTAGCTTTAATTTTGAGTATTTAGGAGTTGCTATGCTTGATATAGTATATGAGAAGCATGATCCTTGTTTGTTAGAAGTTTGGTTGGATTTGTAGTGATTTTGGATATGAATCTTGGTTAATGGTTAATGAATCTTAAGTTATGGTTAGTAGATCATGTTTGTGGTTGAATGAGTTGGAAAACTTTGAGATTATGGGCTGACGTGGTATGGTTTAGATGAATTTTTCTTGTATTGATTATTATGGGTTGGTTGCCGGTTAATCGGAGTAGTATAAAAATTGGTAATCGCGTAAACATAGCCGTCGTAATGCCCATTTTCATTCAACTGTTTGTACTTAGTTTTCGGGACAGAAAGCTCACTGACCAATCTATAACTTTAACATTTTTAGCTAGATCATATCGTAAGCTTTATTTTGGTATGTGGTTCTCTTAGATCCGATGTACGGTTTAGGAGAAACGACCGTTTTAAGTAACGGTGTTTCGCGAATGAACCCTTATCCCTCGCATAACTTTGAGACCTTGTTTAAGGCCCTCAAAAAAATTAATTGGATTACAAAACAATTATGTAAGGTGGATTAGGCAGTTGGTAAAGTACTCGTGAAAGAGTCGCCTTAAAACATGTAACGGTTAATTTTATAAAAATGGTGGAGCCGAAGGTACTCGAGCGACAAATGAAAATTGTTAAGTGCAGAAGCGAACGTTAGAGTCTAAATGGATAAAGTCTAGTTTCTTAAGTGACCGTGGTTTAATTCCATCTTATGTTGTTGTTCATAGATTACCGGATCCACTCTAAGCTTGAGTCTACCCCGGAACACTCAGGAAAGTTTTTTACCCGTTATACTGTTGTTGTGATGTAAATATATTTATGCATTATCTTGAGATAAGTGCATGGTTGTTATTAGCAAGTCTTGCGATATATCGGAGCATGTTGATATGATATATATTATGCATGCCTATTTCGTAATCTTGATATATTTTTATCGATTCAATTGTTATAAACTGCTTAATACCTATGAAAGAGATAGGCATTATTTTCGTATACCCTTAGTATAGGGGACCCAAAGTTCAACATTTTCCTAAAACCGGGAGGCGAGGTTCCCGAGTATATATAGTATAGTTTTCTATAACTATTAATCGAATAAGGTATATTCGATAGTTTTGAATAATAATCAAACTTATTTTCGATTATTCAAATAAAGATCTTACTTTCGTATAAGTATATCTTTTGTTATTTATTATTCGTTTCAAGTATGAATTTTAGAATTTCTACTTCATTTATTTTTATAAAGATTATCCTTTATGAGAATATTATTTAAATAATAATATTCGGATATTTTCTAACATAACGGGACTGATTTATTTTATTAAATCATCATTACTCTAAACATTCTTTAAAATATTTTCGAGTTTTCAAAATGATTTTAAAAAGTTAGAGCGGATCCCAAAACTCATTTTCAAATTTAAGATCTTCCTTTCGAAGGGGATTTAAATACTCGCTCAAAATGTAAAGGATCCGGCTCCGTGGTATATTTTTTCCGCAACGAAGTTGCTAAATTGATAAAAGAGTTCGATTACTTGCCCAACATTCGGGAAGTAAGCCCAATCAAAATACGTCGGCATAGGCGCCATTGGCTTAGTGGGAGTCCATCAAAGTGTAAGTGGCTCAGTGGGAGTCCATCAAAGTGTAAGTGGCTGAGTGGCAGTCCAACATAAGGTCCTAATGTGGCCAGGGTGATTACTAGTGGGGAATTCATCCATCTACTAGTAGAAAAGGTTACTTAATTAGTATCTTTTCCTGATCAGCAAGATATCGGGTTTATGCCAAAGTTTTCTTCTTTCTAAATTCATTGGATATTACAACTCTGTTTATACTTTTCATGACAGAGGTTTTCAATGAGTGTATGAGATATATATAGGTGTATATATATATCAGGACTTAATGAAGTATCTCGTAACTTCATTTCTTTCAAATGGTATTTCAAAGATTGAATTTATTCAAGTCTTATCTTGTAGTCTCATCTATGTGATGAACTTTTGAAATTGATTATACCTTGAATGGTGGTAGTTCAAGCAATATTCGGAAAAATATATAAGTATATTGGAGTATCTTGTAACTTCATCCTTTCAACTTATATCTAGTAATGATTATCTTATACATGACAAAGATTTTCAGAAAAACGTTGAGACAAGGTTAGATATATGAGATCACCTTGCAACAATATTTTTATACCGTTATAAAGTGGAACTCTGTCTATATTATGCATGATAGAGGATTTCAAAGATTTTGAAAAGTATATATATACTGAATATTTTGCGACTTCGTCACGTTAAGATATCAAACTTGGTTCATTTCTGCTTGACCAAGACTTTCATGAGTATTATGATAATGGTCATATATTGTTAATTATTATACATATTATTTTGGTGAGCTTGTTGCTCACCCTTGCTTTATTCTTTCATCACACAACAACAGCCAGACAAGATGAACAGGACCAAGCTCCCAATTCGCAAGTGGATAGAAAATGTTCCGCAGCTTCATGTAGGCATTTATGCCGCTGTGGTTGAGGTATGAACTACCAATAGGCTAGGCTTTCAAATTTTGTTGTACCAGACTTATGTATATTTATGAATTTTAGTAATGGCAAAGAAAATGTAAATTTATTCAGAATCCCTTTTGAGGTGTAATGGTTTATAATTGTGGAATAAAATGACTTGTGTTATTTTTTGTATTCATCTCTGAGAGTATAACTTGTGGTGTGTGTGTATATTGTGGGGTCACAGTATACAGTAGTTGGTTGTTTATTAAGATTAAGTGTTATTAAGGGAAATGAAACTCGTGACAACCCGGATCCCCTACCCCGGATTTGGGGGTCTTACAGAAATGGTATCAGAGCCAAGCGTTATAAACCTCAGAGACGATGCGTCGTTAAAATGATAAGTTCACTAAGATAATAAGAACTCTTGCCAAGTTCATAGTCGGACTACCTAACGTAGTACTGATAGTTAAAACCCTTATGGAAACCCTTATAAATATCATGATGGTAACATAGTTCATTATCGTATAGGGCAACGGGGCACCGAACCCTGAGGTTGAGGGGCATCAACACGAGGATGTTTTACTACATATTGGAGATCAGATTGTGGATCCAATGGAGCACCCTAATGAGGGACCAAATTCTGTTCATATTGAGGATGTAGTGGTTGAGGATGTTGTTCCAGAAAGGATTCCTGCTGAGGAGGATCCTGTGCAGGATCCCGATGAGAATAAAGAGAGGACCGCTGAGGAATTAATGACCGTAGTCAGGGAGACTACCAGAGCTAGGATGGCCGCGAGAGTGGCACTAGAGGACGAAGAGTTACCAAGGGCACAGAGGATAATGAGGGCAAAAGGAGATGGACCTTCCACAGCACCAATTATACTAGTATCAGACCCTCTCCTAGTGGTTCTTGTAGACATCCATGAGATTCCCCCAGTTCCTGTTCCCTCCCCTGTACAGAGCCCAACACAACTGAAGAAATGCCACCTTTATCTCTTGCACCATTGTCACCTGATACTGTGCTTGGTTATCCATTTGGATCTCCTAGGTCTGCACCACCTGCACCCCATGGAATGCTAGATGCTACCGTTCAGGCTTCTCTTATTGCTAATTATCATATGACTTTGGGTGGCCTGTCTGAGGCCCGTAATTTTAGGAGTGATCTGTGGATCGACTTATTGCACCAAGGAGTGAGGGCGGGGTACTTCCGGCAGGATTATCTTATAGCATGGACAGGATTGAGACTACCACCTAAATTACAGCTAGAGGCCATCTTGAGGGTCAGATTGATCCAGCTCTACTCGCGATTATCTTAGACCCCATCACCTCTTTGATGGAGCATGTTAGGGATGTTGTGTGTGCCCGCATTTCTTGATCCATATTAGTGTGCAGAGCTAGAGCGATTAGATAAGGATTTTCATGTAACACCACTTTTGGAGGATTAGCCTAAGTTATGAATGATTAGTCTAGATTGATTAGATGAATATCTGTGGTAGTACTTTTGTGATGGAACCGCTCAGATCAGATGATGTAATTGTCTTTCATGTGTTTAGTTGTTGTACTCTTGAACAAATGGTTATGCATATATTTGTTCCTTTTAGTTCAGATCAGTTCTTTTATGATAAGATCGCAAGTTTATTCATATTGTTAATTGTACTGTTAACACTTAAAAGTGTCGTGAAGTGTATAGAATTGGGAGAATTCATATTTTCCGACCATGTAAGGATTGTACGAGAGAAAGACTTAGGCAAAGTAAGTAAAACCAATATTAAGAGTTCCTCAAATTTTTCAAAGCATTAGGCCCCCACAAGGAATGAGATTAGGGCAAACCCTGAGTTTGATAGTCAGGGAGGTCGCCATCAAGATAGAAGTAACCCATAACATAATAAAGTGGAAATCAAGGATTTTAACGTATAAGATGACCCCGATTATGGGGAGTAGGATGAAATATTTTAGACTGAGAAAATAGATTTCGAGCAAGGCAGGGAGCACCAAGACGGTACTCCTATGAGGCAATTTATGGACATGCCTAAACAAAACTTATACTTTTATCCCCAACCACCACCTTGAGGAAACAATGCGGCGGGAAATTCTTTCAGGACCTTTAAGTTGCTAAGATCTCATAGTTCCCAGGGAACAAGATGACCCAGTCGAGGCAAGAGCCTGGCTAAAGGAAATAGAGGAATCATTTGAGATTCTAAATGATTGATGAAGCACAAAAGACTATTTTGCCACTTACCTTCCTAAGAGAGAGAGGCCACCTATTAGTGGAAGGCTAAGGAAGATAGAGAGATAGTGTAGAAGTTTTAAAACCAGACCAGAGGCGGACAAGTATGATGAATCATGAATCTAGGTTGAGAAAGTTGTCAAGGTTCGTTTGAAGGACACGAATCCATAATGACGAGATGTTTGAAATCAATGCTTATGTTGTGTTGGTTCATGAAATGGTTGTAATAGAAATGAAAATAAAAGACTAAAGGGGGAAGGAGTATAAAAGGATATAAGGAAATAGAGTTGAGAAGCGATAAGGGAGTTAGGTATGCGAAACCCTAAGAAACCTTAGAAATAAATATAGAGAAGTGTGTCATCATCAATGCGATGGTGACTGATCATGAGATAAAGTCAAGGTTTGAAGGCATAAGCGATACATATAATTAATCCCCTTTAAGTTGGGAGTATTCGATGAAACTTCGAGATAGATCGATGGATTAATAAGTTAACACGCATGGACTAAGAAGACAAGAAAGCAAGAAATTAGGAAATTGGATAAAGGAAGTGACCTTCAAGAATATGAGGTGTATGTAACACCAGTGACTTGATACCCAAAAGGAGACACCAGGTACAAAAGATATCCCAACATTGAGATGACTGTTAAGATAAATAACAGAGGTAAATGAGTAATTAGAACTAAAAAGTTCACGTTGAACACGACCAATATCTTCCAGAACATCCCTGCTATCATTAACAAATCAAGCAAGAAAAGCGGATAATCGTTGTTATCTTTTGGAGGCCATATGGATTTACCTCCGTCTGAATAAGGATGCTATTATGAAACTAGGTATAGACTGTCGAGGTGAGAATGGTTGAATAAGATACCCTATCAGGGATAGATTACTTGATTTATCCATGAAATGATGCAAGTACCTTTTTAAAGGTGGAATTAAGGATAAAACCTCGATAACTTGAGATGAACCTAGGGGAATGCATAAGGTTGGCATTTCACCCTTAATAAGGACAATATGAGTGTCAAAGTATGAATTGGGAAAAATTAAAGTAACAACAATATTTAAAGATCAGTGGAGAAAGTTTTTCAGAATATAGACAATGGTTCTAGTATTAGTAATGGTATCTTGATATACCCTGTACCTAGGGAGTACAGGAGGAATGATTTAAGAATAACCTTGGAGAAGTTACAAAAAGAGAGCTGATATTTAAGTTTTTCCAAAGTAGAAAATTTCGGTGATGGAAATATGACATAATAATAATGATGCCAAGTGGGGCATGTGTTAAATTATGAGAAAGTATAGATTGAACCAATGGAGGTCAGAATTGTTAAAGCAAGAAGGACCAAGATAAGACACGTCCGAAGTATGATCGAGAGTCAACCGTGATAATGTTCACATTTAAAGACTAAGATAGTGACTTATGAAAAAATGGTGATTTTTTTTCACAAGAACTTAATAAGAGTATTTTTACATAAGTTGTGATTGGAAATGAGGTAGAAAATTTAGTTTAAGGTGGTTCAAAAGACATTGATTGTATGGAACTATTACTATCACGAAAGGTTAATGAGTTGGCCAACACTCTAAGTGTAAGTGTCACACCCCCAACTTAACAAACAAAATAAATATAACTATTATAATATTTAAAAGAAAGTAAACATAACCGAATCCAAGATCTTACAGTTTAGGGTTTGGAACAGCCCAACACTACCATCTATTACAACGAATTTTAATATCGAGTCCTCACCAGTCAAAGTTGTGAAAGCAATTGAGACTAACTCAGACACACATGAGTTGGATAACAAAAATGCCATGTCTACCATGCATAATTTGTCTGTTGTTAATCCCTCTCATAAAGTATGTGATGTTCCTAATTGTATGTCTTGTGCTTTTAATTTGATGTAGGCTTATTTTAATGGTAAGCATGTTTCTAGTGATAAGACTACTCCTCGTCAGCATGTGAATAATAGGAAGCATGATAGGTCTAAGACTATAACGACTCGTGTATTTGTTTTGAATTATTTAAATATGTGATTATTATGGAAATTATTAATTAAATAAAATATGTGTATTGGTTTTGATCGTTATGTGTTGTTTGATTAGTATCTATGTGTGATTTATGATGTATCGGGTTGTCCGCGTGATTAATTAAGGAATTCTATTGAATTGTCTCACCTTTAAAGTGGATTTAATGTAAATTTATTTGTATAAATATTTGAACTATCTTTAAAATTATTTTATTGATTTTATAATTATAATAATTATTTTTAGGATTTTATAAAATTGAGATATCAATATTTTATCAATTATTTAACCCTGAATAATTTTCTGATTACATTTATATGTAAAATCTGTATTTAATTCTAGATTTCTTCAAAATTATAAAACTCATATTTATTTAAGTTTGGAATATATCGAGAATTTTAAAATTATTTTGGAAATTTTCGGGATTAATTTTACCCGCGCGTTGTTTCGTTTTATTGATAAAAGCGGGTATAAGTGGCATTTCAGAAATTTTGTTACAATGACAAAAATTGTGTTTTCATTTACTGCGGGATATTTTTAGCATTTTAAGACTATTTTCGCAATTTTCAGAATTTGTTTTAAGTGTAGCTCGGTTCGTTAATCGTAAAATGCGAATATATTTCGCGATTTAAAAACACTCTATAAATTATGGAATTCATGTTTTATTATTTTCAAAATATTTAGAGAATTATTAAGAATATTTTAATTTTAATTCGATCAATAATAGCTCATAAAACTACGCATTAGAAGAGTAAAATAGTTAGTAACCGGGCTTGCAGTCAAGGAAAACCGGACACGTGTCCTATTCATTGGACACGCGGCTGGAAACTAGCATTACCCAGGGTATGATTTTTTTTGTTTGTCCTGGACATACATCAATTTCTTTCATCTCTTTACTTTCCTCTCTCGATTCCTCTCATCCCTCATGTCTCTTCTCTCTCTCCCTTTGTCTTTCTCTTTCGGTTTTCACCCCTCCTCCATCATTCTGTGGTTCTCCGGTGCAGCCGTGACTCCGATTCCGGTAACCGCCTGAGCTCCGCCGTTTATTTCTCCGATTATGTCGATTCTGTGTATATACACACGCGTGTATGTGTGTGTGTGTGTGTATTGATTTGGTGTTTGTGTGTGTGCAATTGTTGTGCGTGTGTGTGTGTTTTATGTGGGTTTCGAGTGTGTGTGGTGCAGCGGCATGGCCGTGTGAGATTCCTGGACTGTGTTCTTGTTCTCTGTAGTTAATTCTATGTTGGGCTTGGTTATTCGGCCCTTACTTGTTGGGTTGATTGTGTAGTTTGGTTTAGGTTGTTATAATTCCGATGTTGGCTCCCTTTTTATTTGCAGGAGATTTATTGATTAAAAATTTGTGATATTAAATTCAACTCGTGCGGGGAATGATTTTATTTAAATTAATCAGTGAAGGTTCACATTGGAAACCCGATTTATATGGGTACCCGCAAATTTTTACCGCCGTCAGCGATGAATTTCGATGAGCTGACGGTGGACTATGATGACACGATTCTGAGTCCTAATATTTTGAATAAATAAAATTTGTGTGGTCTTTTTATTCTGGATCGAATTAGTTAAGTAGTAAATATTGAATCGGGATGGTTGAGTTGGTTGTGATTATTAAATTGTATCGGTGATTGGTGAATTATTGTAGTTGTTATTGTTTTGGACTTTGTGGTTTGACGTCGATTGATGTTTCGACGGGTAGTTCGATAAACAAAGGAGACGCTGCCCGATTTTTGGGAAATCAACTATGGAAATACGGGAGTGTATCCGATAATTATCGGGACGTCGAGTGAATATATATATATACCTATACTTTATACGAACTTGATTGTATGTTGTGGTAAATGTTCCGTCCAAAACTCAGTAACCCTAACTTCGTAAAAGGACGAGTATACGTATTTTCTGAAAACGAACACTGAACCGATTTCGAGAACATGAACCCTAATTATTGTATGTGGTATTATAATATGAATAATTATGAGTCGGAATATGCTATCATATGCGTAGGTTGTTAGCGAGGATATGTCAAGCATAACTGGGTGTTTAACATAGAGTATTTCGACCCTGTAGGTTCTAGTCGGAAAACCAAAAGTGGACGATGGACTAAAGATGACCTAGTAGTCAGTCGACGAGCTCAGTAGAGTTTCAACAGAAAAAACCTGAGTATCGAAGTCGAATCCAATGTGATCTAGTGATTGGACGTTAAAGCCTGAGCGGCAGAGTCGGCTCAGAGTTGATCAGTAATAGTTGTTAAGCCCTGTGAGGTAAGTACTTCTAAACCTTTTCAAGATATAATGCAAATGTTTCTAATTTCTCTCGTGAAATGTTGTTAAGTATTCAAAATAGCTCTGTTTTATATTGTAAATACTTTGAATCATACAACCTTGAACCCGGATCACCTTATTTGATCTTTGAGCCATAAGCCTTAAATTTTTCGTAATCCATCCTTTGTTGATTTTCAGATACCAAATCACACAAATATGACACTACTCCCCAAATGTATAACTACCAAACACCAAACACTGGAACAAAATTGTTTGAAAACACAGAAACTTTTATACCCCAACCATTCTTTATAACATTAAAGAACTAAACCTTGCAAAATCATTATTCGTCTAATACTTGATCCTCTTACCGGCTGAAAACCATTTCTTATACATACCTTGATATACCCTTGTGATACTCATGAATCGCATTACGCTTTTATACAAATGCTTTATCACTATTGAATATGATCTTGCTTATTGAATTACATTGTTTATTACACTGAATTGTTTTAGAATTGGATAGTTTTCTAAATGTGGACCAGATTCGTGGTCAATTATAGGCCAATGTGTGCCTTGGATCCAGTAAATAGAGCAGTGATGTGTGCATTGCTCAGGGTTAGTGCGTGACTGATCAGCAGCCTAACCTTGGTTTTAAAACTTAAAATGAATATCCAATTCTAATGATTGTTTAGCAATAAACTTGATTCCTTTGAATTATCTCGTTGGATCATTGATTAACCTGAATTACTGTCATTGTGATTTGCTGAGCTAGTTAGCTCACTCTTGTGAATCTTTTTATGTATTCTATAGTTAAAAAGGATATGGATGATAGTGAAGTTCCTCAGTCCAAAGTGCGGGCTAGGATTCCAGTTTGAGTTGGATCGAGCTAGCAGGAGCTTCCTACGATAGTGAGATAGTAAGATTGTAAGAATAATTTCATTATCAGTTGTAAGTTAAATTAGTTGGGATTTAGTACGTTATAATAAAAGTTAAGGTTGTGGCTTGTTTTCATACTTTAACCTGTTGCGATCCGTGGTTATGTAAAGCAAGGTCATTGCAAATAATATTTCTTATACAAGTTTATATATTGTGTATGTGTTGTGGACCCCAAACTTCTGACCCGGGTTTGGAGAGCGCCACAGGTTGGTATTAGAGCTACAGGTTAAAAGTCCTTGAAACAAGCCTAGATTGTCGGGAATTGGTAGAGGGTTAGCATTAGGAATAGGAAATAGAAAGATAAGACATTGTGAGGTTGAGTGCAATTGTATAGTAGGTCTCCGGAACAGTTCGTATTGCGATTCGGGATTTTTAACTTGCGACGTGATTTCCAAACAATGGCAATGGCAGATCCTGATTTCCATGCATCATCTGATCGTTTGGAGCTTTCCGTTCGAGGATCGTCATCTTTTCCTAGATTTGATTCGCACCTTGTTCTTTCATCAGTATTAATGGTATTACCTTCTGTTATGACAGTTGCACCTCTTCAAGTTATTCTACGCTATTCTACCACCTCTTGATACGAGACTACCTATTTCAGAACCTCCATATGTTTATTCTTGTTTCACTGGACATTCGGCTGTGAATGTATCTCTTTAGTTTACTCTACACCATGTTCTATGCCCTCAGTTTAAAACCTATCTTATGGAGCAACAGTATTTACGAGGATGGATTCGATAGCTACAGCAAATGGTAAGTGCATGAGATATTAATAAAGGTGAGAAGGAGTTTTGAAAGAGAATTAGAGAAGAGTATGGATCTGGAGCTTTCCTAGGAGTTAGATAATGGTGTTATGACGATGTGATATATTTGTAGTAACAATGTGATGAGTCAATTATGTCTCTCCTAGAAGTTGGTTCTCACTTCGGGCAATTAGCAATAATTTTTCTGTGGACTTCCGGAAATCTGTTTCATGTGCGGATTCGGAATTGTCTTTCATTCCAAGGCCCGGATTCGCTGTAGCCCCTCCCGTGATTGCTCTTTTTCTTTGGACATATTTGGCATGGACTTGTTGACTATTGGATAACCTGTTCTACTTAACGACTACAAAGTTGATGACGGGAGCATTACCAGTATGAAAGTGTTGATATGAAGCCACGAATACAATAACATGCAACGACAATTGAAGTTTCCGTCGATTAAGGAAGGAAAATGGACCCAATAAAGGAGAGAGGGTAGATTGAAGTAAATGGATCTTTATGTGACCGTTTCTTTAATTTGGTACCTTGTTATAAGAAGGAAAGACAACAACCAACTCATATAGTAAGGACAACCAGATTTGTGATTTTCAAAATTTTTAACAAGTTTTCGGAAAAAGATTTTTCCTTACAAAATTTCTAAAAGACTTTTTGAATAAAATAAGTTTTAAACTTTGGTTGTCAAGTTACTACTTGAGTTTCTTGTTTGTTAAAAGACCCGGATTACCTGGAAAGATACTTTTTTCAGACTTAGTATTGTTAATTCAGAAAACAAAGTAACCCGCGATTATGAAGAAGTTGATTATTCCTAATGCTGAGGTGCAAATATTATTTGACAAGGTTAATAACAGAATCCGCGTACGGAGTAATTATTCATCCAGTTGCAGAGACCATTTAAGTTTAAAGAATTCATTGATTTAACAGAAGCCTGGGCATGACCGAAGAAGATTGGGAAGATTTCCAGACCTTTCTAAAAGAAGAATATTATTAACAAAAGGATCGTTATGTTGAATGATTCGGGGTTATTCTAAATTGAAAAGAGGAAACTCGAGGTTATCTGGTAGGGACGCCATTATGATTGAATTGTTAAAGTATTTTACGTGTAGGTGTAATGTTAAAGACGCAAGACGTGACAAGTAAGAATTTATCATAATGCTTAATTTGCGAAGGCATTTCAACATACTTTCTAAAGTTGTTATATGGAACAATGGGAATATGATCGAACAAGCTCGAAAGATGAATACAAGTGAAATGTGGATGGTGACCAATGGTGTCGTTCTTGTCTTCAATATTACAGTGTATATTCCTCTTTAATTCCTAAAAATATATGAACTTCTTTTCTTAATAAACTCCATATGATGATATCAAAAAGGAGGATATTGCATTCCTTTCAAATTTAAATTGTTCCCCTCAAGTTTTGCTCTCTGATTGGGACAAACAGTGTTATGATGAGACGCTTTGTCGGGATGACGAAGAGTCGGGTGGGACGCCACCTAATCATGTATTGTATGCCATATGGTACGAAAGACTGGCCATCTTAAGTACCAATGTGGTTGCCTCATTTATATTCAAATCCTTGTTTCTTCTTTCTTTTCAACTCTAATTTTTGTTGAATTGTGAATCCTTCTAGTTGTTTCATTGTACTGTCGTTCTTTGTAAGAGTTTTTGAAACAGAAATCAACGTATTATAGACCAAACGGGCAAAGTTCCATCTACCTCTCATGCATGGAAAGTAAACAAGGGCATATGGCGAGAATTGCAAATCACTAACCCAGTCAGGGATGCACTAAGAATCAAGGGAATCTACTCCAATAAGGAATACGTCTTCGAGAATGAGAATATGCGATTGTCCTGTGGAATATGTTATTCAGAATACGGACGTGATGTCATGGATGATTATGGTGAATACCTTATGCGTTAAAGTATTAAAAGATGTGAGAGAAACTTAATTGTTTATCTCTCAAGGTTTTGTTCATAAGATGAATTACCCTGTTGAATTGATAAGATCATGATTAAAGGACTAACAAGTTAAAAACGTGTAATTGTTAAATAAGTAAGTACCAATGGTGGAATTGAGATTTTTGGCAATAAGTTGTGAAGAATTAATATCATTTGAGATAAGAGGATTTGACATTATTCTTAAGAATGGATATTTAAGCATGATGCCCAGACAAACCGTCGTGATGAAGAGAGAGTCCTGAAGACGTCAAATGAGAATATGATGAGGTATAAATGGAGAAGGAGGGTAAAGAATTTGTTAACGATGATTACTATGATCAAGATGTGAATATTATGGTGATTATGAGATAGATAAAAGTCAGAAACAAACAAAATTTGAAGATTTTATAGCAATTAAGGAGTTTCAAGATATGTTTCCATATGAGTTATCAATATTTCCTCCATATAGAGAAATGAAGCTCGCGATTGATTTAACACCTGAGACGAAGCCAGTGACCAAGGCCTTACCTAAAATGGCACCAGTTAAAATGAGGAAGTTAGCAAAGCAGGGGCAAGAGATGCTAGAAGAAGAAGCGATTAGACCCAGTATATCCCATGAGGTACACCGGTACTAATTGTTAATAAGAAAATGGAAGTGTGAGAGTATGCGTCGACTAAAGAAAGCTCAACGAGTTTACTATCAAGAGTAAGTACCTGTTACCTCGAACTCCTGATTTGTTTGATCAAACAGAGGAAGCAAAGTATTTTCTAAAAATTGATTTAAGACTTGGGTGTTATCAATTGGAGATTGAACCTATGGACATATCAAGGATAATTTTCAAAACTAAGTATTGCTGCTATAAAATTCTAGTATTGACATTTGGATTAACCGATATACTAGTAATATTTAAACTTGATGAACTGAATCTTGAAGGAAGATCCGAATAAGTTGTATTTACGTTACTTAAAGTCAAAGAAGGATCATGCAAGTATTTAATGATAGCTGGGAAGTCGAAGAAGAAAGAAGTTGTATGAAAAATTTACAAGGTGAAAGTTTTGATGGTAGAAAGCATAAATAGTCGGTGAGGAGGAGACCAAAGGAGATCCAGTAGAAATTAAAGTTACTATAAACAAAGAAAGACCAAAAACATCAATGAAGGTAAGAAGTTTCACCATAGACCAATTATTATTGAAAATTTGTGCAAGATTTCTTGAAAGTAACAATACCTTTGACAAAGCTAATCAGGAAGACCAAGAAGTTGATATGAAATAGAGAAGGGTGAAAAAAAAAGTTTTGCGGGGTTAAATGAAAGAATGGTTACAGCACCTGCTTTATCACTTTGAAAGTATCAAGGAGATTTGGTAGTTTATAGTGATGCTTCTCATAAGGGAGTAGGATGTATGTTGATGCAGCACAATAAAGTTATTGTATATGCACCCGGACAACCGAAACCTTATGAGCAGAAGTATCCTACTTATAATTGGGACTAACAGTAACAATATTTATTTTGATAGATTGGGAAACATGATATGTATGGAGAAAAGTGTAAGATCTATACGGACCATAAAAGTTTGAAGTATGTACTCACGAGGAAAAGCAAATGTAGAGGCAGGCGATAAGCAAAAAGGAGAGAATGAACATAGAAACCGTACCAGAAGAATTATCTATAAAATTTTAGAAGTTGGAGTTGGAAGTCAGATATATAATCCCAAGGAAACAAGGATGGGTAGTATGACCTTTCAGTCAGAATTGCTAAGAAAAGATAAGGAGATGTCAAGGGAAGATAATGGATCACGATGTTAACAGTTAGTAAGAGGAGGATTATGCACCCAGAAGAACGATCACGATATTCCTAGGTTTTCTTCCAGCACTTAGATGCTACAGGTAAAAGAATTAAGAAATGAGATCCTACCGGGAATTCACGAGATAAAGTATTTAATGCTAAGATATACAGAAATTTAAAGAAAATAGTGATAACCAGGTATAAGAAGAAAATTTCAAGATAGATTAGGAAGCGTTGGGCATGTCAAAGGATTAAGGCGAAGTATTGGAGGCCTAGTGGATAAGGCAGACACAGGGAGTGGTTTTATAAAAAGCAAATCGTGAAGTGTACCAGTGATGTTAAGGGAGAAAAGGAATGAAATTATGAGGGTATGTGTAACACCCCCAAATCCGGGGTCGGGGATCTGGGTTGTCACGAGATTCATTTCCCTTAATAACACCCAATCTTAATACACAATCAACTACTCTGAACTGTGACCCCACAATAAACACACACACCACAAGTTATAGTCTCAGAGATGAATATCCACAAATAATCACAAGTCGTTTTATTCCACAATTATATGTCAATACACCTTAAAAGGTTTTCTGGATAAATTTACATTTCTTTGCCATTATTACAATTCATAATATACATAAGTCTGGTACATTATTAGTTAAAAACTTAGCCTATTGGTAATTTCTACCTCAGCTACAGCTGCCTCAACGCTTCCAGAAAGCTGCGGAACGTTTCCTATCCGCTTGCGAATTGGGAGCTTGGTCCTGTTCATCTTATCTATCTGATGTTGTGTGATGAAAGAAGAAAGCAAGGGTGAGCAGCAAGCCCACCAAAATAATATGTATAATGATTAACAATATATGAGCCTACTCATAATACTCATGAAAGTCTTGGTCAAAAGAAATGAACCAAGTTGATAACTTAATGCGATGAAGTCGCAAAATATTCAGTATATATATATACATATATACTTTTCAAAATATTGGAAGTCCTCATCCATGCATAATATACACAAAGTCCCAGTGTATAACTGTATAAAAAAATATCGTTGCAAGGTGATCTCATATATCTAACCTTGTCTCAACGTTTTTCTGAAAATCTTTGTCATTCATAAGACAATTATTAATTAGATATAAGTTTAAAAGATGAAGTTACAAGGTACCCCAATATACTTATATCTTTCCCAAATACTACTTGAACTACCACCGTTCAAGTTATAATTAGTTTCAAAAGTTCATCCCACTGATGAGACCACAAGATAAGACTTGAATAGATTCAATCTTTGAAATATTATTAAAGGAAATGAAGTTAGGATATACTTCATTAAGTTCTGATATATATATATATATATATATATCCACATATACATCTTCTTTATACATTTCCTGAAAACCTCTGTCATGCAAAGTATGAACAGAGTAGCAATATCCAATAAATTTGGAAAGGAAAAGAATTTTGGCATAAACCAGGTATCTTGCTGATCAGGCAAAGATACCCATAAATAACCTTTTCTACTAGTAGATGGACGAATTCCCCACTGGTCATCACCCTGGTCGTAATAGGACCTTATGCTGGACTGCCACTCAGCCACTTATGCATTTGATGGACTCCCACTGAGCCACTTACACTATCATGGACGCCCACTGAGCCCATGTTGCTTATGCCGACTCAATAGATGGACTTACTTCCCGAACGTTGGGTAAGTAATCAATTCATTTACCAAAACTGCAACCGTGTTGCGAATATAAAATACACCACAGAGCCGGATCCCTCAGGTTTTGAGCGAGTATTTAAATCCCCTTAAAAAGGAAGATCTTAAATATAAAAATGAGTTTTGGGATCCGCTCTAACTTTTAAAAATCATTTTGAAGACTCGAAAACACTTTAAAGAGTGTTTGGAGTAAAGCTGATTTAATGAAGTAAATCAGTCCCCAGAATATTTAGAAAATGTCTGAATATTATTATTTAAATAATATTCCCATAAAGAATAATCTTTATAAAATAATTGAAGTAGAAGTATTAAAACTTATACTTGAAATGAGTATTAAATAACCAAAGATATACTTATATGAAAGTACTATCTTTATTTGAATAATCAAAAATAAGTTTGATTATTGACACCTTATTCTTTAATAAAATAAAGAATATATCTCAGCAAATAATCGGAGTCATAGATCCTCAAATGAATATTCAAATAATATTCATTAATTAATATAAACTGAGTCATAAGCCCTCGAATGAATATTCAAATAATATTCAATAAATAATATAAAAGAGTCATAAGCCCTCGAATGAATATTCAAAATAATATTCATTAAATAATATAGAAGAGTCATAAGCCCTCGAATGAACATTCAAAATAATATTCATTTAATATAAAGGAGTCATAAGCCTTCGAATAATATTCGAAATAATATTCAATAAATAATATAAAATTAAAGTTATCGAATAAACCTTATTCGATTAATAGTTTTGAAAACTATGACCATATATATATATAAGTATATATATATATATATCCATATATACAAAATCTACTCGGGATCCTCGACTCCCGGTTTTAGAAAATATTTTCACCTTTGGGTCCCTATACTAAGGGTATATGCAAACTACCGCTATCCTCTAGCATAGGTATTATCAACTGAATCAACAGATATATATGGAAAGAATATGAAACAGGCATGCATATATATATACCATAGCAGCATGCTTCAATATATTGCAACATTTGCTAATTAACCAACATGCATCTATCGCAAGATAATGCAAATACCTATATACATCACAACAACAGTTATAACTGGTAGAAAACTTGCCTGAGCAACTTGGGGTGAAAAAAGGCTCGGGACGAGTCTGGTAACCTATAAACAACAAGTAAGTTGGAATTAAACCAAAGTCACTTGTAAATCTATACTTTAACTAACTTAGACTCTAACGCTTGTTTTGCGCTTACTGATTTTCTTAAGTCACTCGAGTACCCTCGGCTCCACCATTTTTAGTAATTTAACATTTACAAGTTTTAAGGCGATTCCTTCGCGAGTGTCTTACCAACTGCCTAACACACTTACCATAAATGTTTCATGCATTAATTAACCCTTTTTGGTCTTTAACCTTTGTTTCAAAGTAAGGCGAGGGGAAAAGTTTCGTTCGCGAAACGCCGTTACTTGAAACGGTCGTTTCTCCTAAACCGTGCATCGGAATCGAACGAACTACATATCAAAACGAAGCTCGTAACACGAGATATCTAGACATGGCAATGGTCATAATCTATCAGGGGGTTCTCGGGTCCTAATGTTATGCACAAAAACAGTCTAAAGAAAATCGGACGTTACGACGGCTATGTTTACGCGATTACCAATGTTTAAACTACTCCAATTAACCACCAACCAACTCATAACCATCAATACAACAAAACTTCACCTAAACCATACCACATCAGTCCATAATCTCCAAGGTTTTCAACTCAAACAACCACAATCAAGACCTATGAACTATAATCAAGCTTCAATTACCAAAACACTTCCAAATCAAACCAAACTACTAATAATCACAATCCATGCTTCTCATTTCACAACACCAACCATTAAACTTACTAAAAAATAAAGTAAAGGCTAGGGTTTGAAGTTTATACCTTCCTTGGGAGGTGTTAAGTTGCTAGGAAGCCTTAGGGAGCCTCCTACAAGCTTGATCTTTCCAAAGAAATCAAGAACACAAAGTTAGGCTTTGAAGTTTCTAAAAGTCCGATTTAAAGAACTGTAAAAATGAGGGTCTTACCATGATTATTTGGACGAGACTTGTGAACAAGAGTTGTAGGCCATCTCAATACCTTTCCAATGAGCTATAGAACACAATATTTGAGTGAGAAATGAAGGAGATACAGCAGTTTAAGTGTTCTGGTTCTGTTTTGGCCGAGAGCATGAAGAACAATGCCTTGGTTTTTTTTTTGATTTTGATGAAAAATGATTTGCTTGGCTTGGTTGGTTTGATTTTTGTGTTTGTTTTAGTAAATTACCTAGTTGCCCTTGATTTTGTGTGGTTAAAAAGCCACCACATCTCCTTCCTTCCCATGTCATGCTTGTGTCATCCTCATGATGTCATCCTCCCCTCCTTGTCCTCTTTCTATTGGTTGGATGACATCATCCCCACTAATCCCCTTGATTAACTTCCTAATTGTTTGCCTAATGACCGCTGCTCTGTTGTACGGTTCGCTTAACTTTCGTTTTCGTTTATCGTTTGAGGGATCATACCCGGGATCTTATTACTTAGGTTCCCTTAACCTTTCTCAATATATTGTATTCCTTTTTATGATCCTCTATTATAATCCTTTAATTTAAATCCTTTTATCCTGTTACCTTATACTCAATTCTTTCCGTATCTATTGGATTTCCGGGAAAAATCAAAGTGTTCGGATTTAGATTCTGACGATCTTTACATACACTTATATCCCATATAAAGTACTAATAAAATCTCAGAATATCCATATCAGAACCCCTACATAGTGTGGTATGAAAAGTTTTCTCATTCAGCAAAAACACTATTCATAAGGGTTTCAAAAATTTCCAAAAATTGGGGTTATTACAGTCTCCCCTCCTTAAAAGGATTCCGTCCCGGAATCAGATAGAAATGAATAGGGATACTTTCTTAGTATTGCACTTTCTAACTCTCAAGTAAATTTTCCCACATTGTGGTTCTACCATCAAACTCTTACTAGTTTGATAACCCTTCTCTTAAGCACTCGTTCCTTCTTAATCTATACCCTTCCTGGTTGCTCCATATAGGTTACGTCTGGTTGCATGTCTATGCGCTCCTATGCCCCTATTTATCTGGCATCCGAATTACATTTTCTTAACATTGATACGTGGAACACATTATGAACTTGCTACATATTCGGGGGTAGGGCTAGCTCATATGCTATCTTCCCAATATGTCTTAATATATCCAAGGGTCCAACAATTCGTGGACTTAGCTTCCCTTTCTTTCCGAACCTCATCCTTCCTTTCCAAGGGAATACCTATAACAACACTAGGTCCCCCACTTCCTATTCCTTGTCCTTTCGTGTCAAATCAACATACTTCGTGTTCCTATCTTGGGCTACTACCAGCCGTCCTCTGATTAGATCTATTATATCCTTGGTCCTTTGGACCACTACTGGTCTGAGCATCTTGCGCTCTACAACTTCATCCTAACATAAGGGAGATCGACATTATCTTCCCTCAAGGATCTCATAAGGTGACACCTCGATACTGGCATATGATCTATTGTCGTAAGAAAACTCAACCCATGTTAAGTGATCATTCCAATTTCTTTCAAGTCTATTGCACAGACTCTCATTATAGCTTTTAGCATTAGAGCTTTTGCTTCTCACTACCCATCCTTTTTCCCAGTTCGTAGTCGCTACTATCTTCCGTTCCTAATATTATACTGGTTATACTTTTGCTCGTTAGCGTTCTATAACCTTTTAATAACCACGTCAACCTTAGTATTACGAATGTGTTCCCATTCTGAATACCACCATAACTTTACTACTCCTTTTTCAGCTGTTTCTATTTTCGAAAGCTTAATCCTTCATATAGAAGTAAAAGAATTTATTGAGAGATCACTATGATCATGAACACTTGTTATCTCGCATAGTTAGTACAGAAGGTGGCCAGCCTTTAGTACTTGACAAGCAATTAAACAATAGTTGGTATCCTACTAGGCTTCTATCACACAGATAGACAGTCATTCGGCAATACCTCCCCTTCTGGAAGGGTTATTCTTCTCAACTTACATGAAATGAAAAGAAGAGAAAAGAATGAACTGAAGAGAATTATATATATATAAAAAAAATATACTGCCACAAAATATCTGGCTTGGAACCTACCTCTGAACTATAGAGGTTTGTCATAGGAGAACAAAACATATATGTATTTATATCAACATCAAGTATTATAGCATCCTATTTCACATGCCTAAATATTTTTGCTATTCCGTCCATCATTCTATGGACCCATGCTCTTCCTCGAGCTTATACACAATCACCTTTGAAACTCCCTCGACATCGAAAATCGAATCTGGGATCTCATTCTATACATCATCGTTACTAGAATTCTATGCTTGCACCGCAACCTTCCTCGTATAATAATACGACTCTCTATTGATAAGAAATAATAATAATTCACTAGGTAGATATTCTACTTAATTAGTCTATCAATGATAACTTATACACTACCACGACCCGATTAGTGGTACTCAATCTCAACACCCATTCCAATACAACTCTCATGGTTGTAATCAGCTCACTACTCGCAGAATCATTGCTGCCTTACTATGGTCCACCACTGACCCACTGTAGTCATTCATTTTCCCTAAAGTCTTAATAGCTAACCATACGGAGTCTATCCATGTCGTATCAAATCATTCTAAGGAGGTAACATAATCACCATTCCTGATTCATGAAGAACACTCCTGATCCTGACATACATACATGACATGAAGCAGATAAAAGTGCAGAAGAGTTTCAGTCAAAGCAACGATAGCAGGTTAATACCATTCTTAATCATATGCCTTCAATAGAAGACTTAACTCAAAGGTTCGTTTAGTCCTTTTTGAAACATGGTCCTGGATTATTCTCAAGATAGGACCTTCTAAGATAGATAGCCCGCTCATGGTGATTACATGAATTAAACCTTTACCAACTACTATTACGGTTGGGTATTGCACAGTCATCAGAAGGAATGTCAATCTTCCAAACCATAATACAACCTTCATAGCTTTAACCATCATCACTGTATTCCTTTGGCACACGCGCCTATAATTATCCACTTACCTTTAAAGTGTCGGCCACCTCTTTGGCCTTTCCTGATAGTAAAATTTCCTTACAGTCAATGTCATTTTAACCACCTCCAAATAAATTTTCTACCTTATTTCAATCACAGCTTATGTGAAAATGCTTTTCTTTAATATCTGATGAGTAAATAATAAAAAAAATATCACCATTTTTTCATAAGTTATTGCCTCAGTCTTTAGAGGCTAATCACTGTCAAGACTGACTCTCAATCATACTTAGAACATCTTTTATCTTAAGTCCTAATTGCCCTGAACAATTTCGACCATTACTGGTTCGATCCATACTTTCTCGTGGTTTAACACGTGCCCCACTTGGCAACATTATAATTACGTCATATTTCCTTTATCAATATTTCTATTCTTGAGAATTTTGAATATTACCTTTCTCCTTGTAAAACCTCTAAGGTTATCCTTCAATCGTTCCTCCTGTATTCCCTATATACAAGGCATATCAAAATACCATTTACTAATACTAGAACCATTGTCTATATACTTCTGAAAAATTTCTCCACTGATTCTTAAAGGTTGTTATTACCTTAATCCTTTCCAATTCATACTGTCAAAACTCACATTATCCCTATTAAGGGTGAAATTCCAACCTTTATGCATTCCCCGAGGATTCATTTTAAGTTACCAATGTTCTATCCTTCCACCTTTAAAAGGTACATGCATCCTTCCATGGATAATCAAGTCATATATCCCTGATAAGGGTGTCTTATTCAATCATTCCCACCTCGATAGTCTATACCTAACTTCATAATAGCATCCTTATTCAAATTGAGGTCAATCCATATGGCCTCCAAAAGATAACAATGGTCATCCGCTTTTCTTTCCTGATTTGGTAATGATAACATGGATGTTCTGGAAGATATTGGTCATGTTCAACATGAACTTCTTCTTAATAATTCCTTATTTACTTTTGTTGTTTATCTCAACAGTCATCTCAATGTTGGGATATCTTTCATACCTGGCGTCTCCCTTTTTGGGTATCAAGCCACCGGTCTTACACTTCATATTCTTGAAGGTCACTTCCTTCATCCAATTTTCTTAATTTCTTACTTTCTTGTCTCCTCAGTCTATCCGCGCCTCAATATTTATCCTTCGAACTATCTCAAGGTTTCCTCAAATCCTCCCAACTTACAGGGGATAAAATATATTTATCTCTTATGCCTTCAACCATCAATTTAACTCATGGTGAATCACCCTCATCCTGACGATTACATACTTTTCTATTTCTATTGCTACGAGTCTTTAGGGTTTCCTCATACCCAACTTCCTTATCATTCCTCAAACTCTATTGCCTTTATATTCCTTTCCACTTCAGTTTCTTTTTATTTTCCTTTCTCTTATCATTATTTCATGAACCAACACAACATAAGCATTGATTTCAAATATCCCGTCATTCTGGATTCGTGTCCTCAGAACGAATCTTGATAACTTTTACAACTTAGATTCATAATTCATCATACTCATCCATTTTTGTTCTAGCTCCAAAGCTTTTACACTACCTCCATAACCTTGGGAAGTACTTTCCCGAAAATAATTGTCTGAACTTAAATCAGTTTATTATAATCTCTTGCTCCGTGCCTTCCTTGGCCTTTCACCAGCGGGTGGCCTCTCTCTTACGGGGGTAAGTGACAAAAACAGTCTTTTGTGCTTCATCAATCATTTAGAATCTCAAATAATTCCTATATTTCCTTTAGTCAGGCTCTTGCCTCGACTGGGTCAAACTGTTCCTTGGAACTCTGAGAGCTTAGCGACTTAAAGGTCATGAAAGGATTTCCTACCGCATTGTTTCCTTAAGGTGGTGGTTGGGAATAAAAGTATAAGTTCTGTTTAGACAGGTTCATGAATTTCCATATAGGAGTACCGTCTCGGGTCTCCTTTCCTTACTCGACTTTCTGTTTCCTTAGTATGAAATGTTTCATCCTACTCCCCATAATTGGGGTCATCTTTTAATTTAAAATCCTCATTTTCCACTCCATTATGTCATGGGTTCCTTCTATCTTGATGGCGACCTCCCTGACTATCACGTTCAGGGTTTGTTCTAAATCTTATTCCTCAAACTATGGCTCTCATCTAAGTTCTCATCCTTACGCTCTTGAACTTTCGGAACCCAAATTCTATAGGAATACCTCATTATTCCCTTATCATCTTTCTCGATATTAATCTTTTATCTAATTGTTGGCTCTCTGCCTTCATTCATAACTTTTTCTGGCACAATATGATCTTTTCCAATAATTCGGGTTGTATTGCAATCTCAAATAGCTTTTCGGTACCGGCTCCGGTTACCTTCACTTCTATTTTCATTTTCTCAAAATCTCTTATAAACTCTCCAAAAGACATTATCATCTTGAGTCTCTCCTTTTTACTAAGGGCATCAGCCACCATATTGGCTTTCCCCGAATGATAAAGAATCTCCCAATCATTATTCTTGATTAGCTCTAACTGCCTCCTCTGGCATACGTTGAGCTCTTTCTACGTGAAAATGTACTAGAGCACTTATGGCTTAGGTAATTCTCGCACTTCTCTCCATACAAGTAGTGCCTCCAATCTTTAGGGTAAAACTATTGCCACGAGCCTAAGCTCATGGGCGGGGATATCGAATTTCATATTACCTTAATTGTCTTGACGCAGACGCGATTATCTTGCTGTGCTAAGAAGCACCCTAATTCCTTATGCGAAGCGTCACTTACAAATCACAAAATCTCCTTTTTCCATCCGGCAACGCCAACATAGGGGCCGTCACCAACCTTTGCTTCAGTCCTTAAAAGTTGTTCTCGCATTTCTCTGTCTATTCGAACTTCTCAGTCTTATGAGTAAGCCGCGTTAAAGGGCTACTATCTTTACAACTTGAACGAACCTCCGGTAGTGACCGACCAATCCTACCTCTGGTAGTCGACCTAACCATGGTCATCAATTCATCAGTGGTCCTTTTATTCATTCTTGTCAGGATCCTCCATGGGATCCTCCTCAGCAACTATCCCTTCTAGGACAACATCCTCAACCGCTACACCCTCAATATCAACATCATCCGGTCCTGCATTAGGACACTCTATCGGATCCACAATCTGATCTCCAATTACTAATAAAACATCATCGCGTTGTTGCTCCTCAACCTCAGGGTTCGGAGTTCCGCTATCATATACGATAACGAACTACGCTCCAATCACGATATTTATAAGGGTTCCCATAAGGGTTTTAACTGTCAGTACTATGTTAGGTAGCCCGACTATGAACTTGGCAAGAGTTCTTATTATCTTAGTGAACTTATTATCTTAACGTCACATCATCTCTGAGGTTTATAACGCTTAGCTCTGATACCACTTCTGTAACACCCCCAAATCCGGGGTCGGGGATCTGGGTTGTCACGAGATTCATTTCCCTTAATAACACCCAATCTTAATACACAATCAACTACTCTGAACTGTGACCCCACAATAAACACACACACCACAAGTTATAGTCTCAGAGATGAATATCCACAAATAATCACAAGTCGTTTTATTCCACAATTATATGTCAATACACCTTAAAAGGTTTTTTGGATAAATTTACATTTCTTTGCCATTATTACAATTCATAATATACATAAGTCTGGTACATTATTAGTTGAAAACTTAGCCTATTGGTAATTTCTACCTCAGCTACAGCTGCCTCAACGCTTCCAGAAAGCTGCGGAACGTTTCCTATCCGCTTGCGAATTGGGAGCTTGGTCCTGTTCATCTTATCTATCTGATGTTGTGTGATGAAAGAAGAAAGCAAGGGTGAGCAGCAAGCCCACCAAAATAATATGTATAATGATTAACAATATATGAGCCTACTCATAATACTCATGAAAGTCTTGGTCAAAAGAAATGAACCAAGTTGATAACTTAATGCGATGAAGTCGCAAAATATTCAGTATATATATATATACATATATACTTTTCAAAATATTGGAAGTCCTCATCCATGCATAATATACACAAAGTCCCAATGTATAACTGTATAAAAAAATATCGTTGCAAGGTGATCTCATATATCTAACCTTGTCTCAACATTTTTCTGAAAATCTTTGTCATTCATAAGACAATTATTAATTAGATATAAGTTTAAAAGATGAAGTTACAAGGTACCCCAATATACTTATATCTTTCCCAAATACTACTTGAACTACCACCGTTCAAGTTATAATTAGTTTCAAAAGTTCATCCCACTGATGAGACCACAAGATAAGACTTGAATAGATTCAATCTTTGAAATATTATTAAAGGAAATGAAGTTAGGATATACTTCATTAAGTTCTGATATATATATATATATATCCACATATACATCTTCTTTATACATTTCCTGAAAACCTCTGTCATGCAAAGTATGAACAGAGTAGCAATATCCAATAAATTTGGAAAGGAAAAGAATTTTGGCATAAACCAGGTATCTTGCTGATCAGGCAAAGATACCCATAAGTAACCTTTTCTACTAGTAGATGGACGAATTCCCCACTGGTCATCACCCTGGTCGTAATAGGACCTTATGCTGGACTGCCACTCAGCCACTTATGCATTTGATGGACTCCCACTGAGCCACTTACACTATCATGGACGCCCACTGAGCCCATGTTGCTTATGCCGACTCAATAGATGGACTTACTTCCCGAACGTTGGGTAAGTAATCAATTCATTTACTAAAACTGCAACCGTGTTGCGAATATAAAATACACCACAGAGCCGGATCCCTCAGGTTTTGAGCGAGTATTTAAATCCCCTTAAAAAGGAAGATCTTAAATATAAAAATGAGTTTTGGGATCCGCTCTAACTTTTAAAAATCATTTTGAAGACTCGAAAACACTTTAAAGAGTGTTTGGAGTAAAGCTGATTTAATGAAGTAAATCAGTCCCCAGAATATTTAGAAAATGTCTGAATATTATTATTTAAATAATATTCCCATAAAGAATAATCTTTATAAAATAATTGAAGTAGAAGTATTAAAACTTATACTTGAAATGAGTATTAAATAACCAAAGATATACTTATATGAAAGTACTATCTTTATTTGAATAATCGAAAATAAGTTTGATTATTGACACCTTATTCTTTAATAAAATAAAGAATATATCTCAGCAAATAATCGGAGTCATAGATCCTCAAATGAATATTCAAATAATATTCATTAATTAATATAAACTGAGTCATAAGCCCTCGAATGAATATTCAAATAATATTCAATAAATAATATAAAAGAGTCATAAGCCCTCGAATGAATATTCAAAATAATATTCATTAAATAATATAGAAGAGTCATAAGCCCTCGAATGAACATTCAAAATAATATTCATTTAATATAAAGGAGTCATAAGCCTTCGAATAATATTCGAAATAATATTCAATAAATAATATAAAATTAAAGTTATCGAATAAACCTTATTCGATTAATAGTTTTGAAAACTATGACCATATATATATATAAGTATATATATATATATATCCATATATACAAAATCTACTCGGGATCCTCGACTCCCGGTTTTAGAAAATATTTTCACCTTTGGGTCCCTATACTAAGGGTATATGCAAACTACCGCTATCCTCTAGCATAGGTATTATCAACTGAATCAACAGATATATATGGAAAGAATACGAAACAGGCATGCATATATATATACCATAGCAGCATGCTTCAATATATTGCAACATTTGCTAATTAACCAACATGCATCTATCGCAAGATAATGCAAATACCTATATACATCACAACAACAGTTATAACTGGTAGAAAACTTGCCTAAGCAACTTGGGGTGAAAAAAGGCTCGGGACGAGTCTGGTAACCTATAAACAACAAGTAAGTTGGAATTAAACCAAAGTCACTTGTAAATCTATACTTTAACTAACTTAGACTCTAACGCTTGTTTTGCGCTTACTGATTTTCTTAAGTCACTCGAGTACCCTCGGCTCCACCATTTTTAGTAATTTAACCTTTACAAGTTTTAAGGTGATTCCTTCGCGAGTGTCTTACCAACTGCCTAACACACTTACCATAAATGTTTCATGCATTAATTAACCATTTTTCGTCTTTAACCTTTGTTTCAAAGTAAGGCGAGGGGAAAAGTTTCGTTCGCGAAATGCCGTTACTTGAAACGGTCGTTTCTCCTAAACCGTGCATCGGAATCGAACGAACTACATATCAAAACGAAGCTCATAACACGAGATATCTAGACGTGGCAATGGTCATAATCTATCAGGGGGTTCTCGGGTCCTAATGTTATGCACAAAAACAGTCTAAAGAAAATCGGACGTTACGACGGCTATGTTTACGCGATTACCAATGTTTAAACTACTCCAATTAACCACCAACCAACTCATAACCATCAATACAACAAAACTTCACCTAAACCATACCACATCAGTCCATAATCTCCAAGGTTTTCAACTCAAACAACCACAATCAAGACCTATGAACTATAATCAAGCTTCAATTACCAAAACACTTCCAAATCAAACCAAACTACTAATAATCACAATCCATGCTTCTCATTTCACAACACCAACCATTAAACTTACTAACAAATAAAGTAAAGGCTAGGGTTTGAAGTTTATACCTTCCTTGGGAGGTGTTAAGTTGCTAGGAAGCCTTAGGGAGCCTCCTACCAGCTTGATCTTTCCAAAGAAATCAAGAACACAAAGTTAGGCTTTGAAGTTTCTAAAAGTCCGATTTAAAGAACTGTAAAAATGAGGGTCTTACCATGATTATTTGGACGAGACTTGTGAACAAGAGTTGTAGGCCATCTCAATACCTTTCCAATGAGCTATAGAACACAATATTTGAGTGAGAAATGAAGGAGATACAGCAGTTTTAGTGTTCTGGTTCTGTTTTGGCCGAGAGCATGAAGAACAATGCCTTGGTTTTTTTTTTGATTTTGATGAAAAATGATTTGCTTGGCTTGGTTGGTTTGATTTTTGTGTTTGTTTTAGTAAATTACCTAGTTGCCCTTGATTTTGTGTGGTTAAAAAGCCACCACATCTCCTTCCTTCCCATGTCATGCTTGTGTCATCCTCATGATGTCATCCTCCCCTCCTTGTCCTCTTTCTATTGGTTGGATGACATCATCCCCACTAATCCCCTTGATTAACTTCCTAATCGTTTGCCTAATGACCGCTGCTCTGTTGTACGGTTCGCTTAACTTTCGTTTTCGTTTATCGTTTGAGGGATCATACCCGGGATCTTATTACTTAGGTTCCCTTAACCTTTCTCAATATATTGTATTCCTTTTTATGATCCTCTATTATAATCCTTTAATTTAAATCCTTTTATCCTGTTACCTTATACTCAATTCTTTCCGTATCTATTGGATTTCCGGGAAAAATCAAAGTGTTCGGATTTAGATTCTGACGATCTTTACATACACTTATATCCCATATAAAGTACTAATAAAATCTCAGAATATCCATATCAGAACCCCTACATAGTGTGGTATGAAAAGTTTTCTCATTCAGCAAAAACACTATTCATAAGGGTTTCAAAAATTTCCAAAAATTGGGGTTATTACAGTATGTACTGATTATAGGGAGTTTAATGAAACAACGAATAAGAATAAGTGACCTCTATGAAGAATTGATTACTTACGAGACCTAATTCAAGAAGTATGTTATATCTCGGGGATTAACTTAAGATCCGACCTGAGAACATATCAGAGATTACGATTAAAGTGAGTTAAGAGCATTGCAAGCTCTGGTGATATTTGAAAGAGATGTGTCCTAAGTCCAATCATGTATGATGATTTAGGAATAACTTTTATGTAATTTGTTTTGATTTCATTGATATTAATAAAAGACTTGTTTTGGTTTTATTGCGGGCTTTATCTATTTAAGTGTCTAAATAAGATATACCATAGTTTAGAGTTAAGCTTTTTATGGATTATGATGAGATCATAATAATGAGACCTAAAAGATGATAACTCTAAACTTAAATATTTCCTGGTTGTAGGATTACTAACTGATAATTAGTAATCCGCAAAGATCGGTACATACTATGCTTGCTTCATTATGAAGGATGTTTGTTCTCATAGACATTTGTGTGGTGACACTATAGCTAGTATGTAGGTGCTTATTATAGAATAAGTTCACTAAACATGACTCACACAGCTGAACAACTGTTGGAGTTCACTCACGTGTCAGCAGTTGTTCACATAGTGATAGTTGTACAAGTATCCTTAGACTTGAGGTCATCATAGTCATCTTGTGTACACTGAACTATGCTTTGGTTTAGTTCTTAGTCTCCAGGGACAATTATAAGGGCTCTACTGGGTATAGGAATTTGTACACGAAGATAGTGTATGATTAATAAAGGATCTACCCCTTCCAGTGAAGGAAGAGAATGTTCAATACTGATCCACTTATGCTAGTTCAGGAATCTCTGGCCAGAGTGAATGAAATTAGAAAGGAGTTTCTAATTTACATTAAATAGAACTAAGCATAGTGAATGGTAAAGCAAATGATTAAATAAGATAGGCTTGACACAAGTTCCATGCCTTGTATTTAATCATAACATTGCAGGGTAGAAGGAATTGATTGTACGGTAACTACTCACTGAATAGATTATTGGTATTCTAAGCAGTGAATTCGTATTATCCGGATAGTCGTGATATGCTGAGAAGTATCCCTCACGATGTAGAATAAATATGATTAATTTATTAATTAATCATATTTAATGAATTAGAGAATTTATATAAATAATGATAAAATAGTTTTATTATTATTTATTTCTACTACCGGCGTAATATTGAACCTATAGAGTCACACCATAAAAGAGAATGATTTAATGGTGGAGGAATTAATTAATAATGGCTGGTAATTATTTATTTGTGAAATAAATAATTAATTAGCAGATTTAATAATTGATTAAATGAGATTTAATTAATTCTTAATATTATTAATTAAGAATTTAATTTTGGAAATTAAATCAAGTGAGAGAATTATTTTTCTAAAGTGTTTAAAAAAGGGATTAATGATTAAAAGGTGTTTTAATTATTAGTTAATTGGTTAATAAGAATAATCAATTAAAGGGTTAATAATAATAATATTTTATGGAAAATTTTCAGCTGAGAATTTTGCCTATAAATATACTATTATAAACCCTATTTGCCTCAACCCAAATAATTAACCCTAATTCTAAAGTAGAACAAGAGGGAGTCAACTAATTCTCTCAACCTCTTCCTCTTCCATCACATTGTACTCTTGGTGGATAACGGTGGAATGCTTCACACTTGAGGAGCAGCTGCTAGGGATTTCCGTTCATCGTTCTTGGATCCCTATTAAAGACCTCCATCTTTTCATTAACGTAAAGCTTCTTAAGGTAAACATACTGAACTACGAATTGAGCATGTACGTGATTTGCCATGATTTGATGTTGATATAATATGCTTATATATGTATGGTTTTGAATATATGATATTCATGTGAGTTGTATAATCATAAGATGATTATGTAATCTGTATATATACTGATATATACATGATTTATGTTTGTTCTAATTATGAGAATCATATTAGATACGGATTTTGAATTGGCTGCTGCAGATTTGCTGAAATCTGGGTCTGGTGTCCGATTTACGCAAACGAATATCCTATTCCATAGGTAAACGAGCGTCTGAACAAAACTGATAGCAAAAGCTATCAACGACTCATCTGTAAGGCGTTTGACGTCGTTTACTGCCCGTAAACAGTGATTCCTGTTTTTCTGATTTAATTCTGATTTTTCTGATTTTTGTCATTTTTTTTATGATTAGATCATGGATAATATGATATGTTAAGATCAGATTATGTGTTTTAACATGCTTTTATGTGTTGTATGAGCATGGTGGATGGTTATGACCTTTCGACCTTAGTGTAATGGTTTTGTTTTTGGTTTTAAATACGACTTGCATGTCGTCAATCTTTGTAATCATAAATCTCGAATGTAACTAGAGTTATTCTTGTAAGTTCATTAGATTAGTATTACTTTCAATCTATGTAATATAATTGAAGACTCAAGAAGGCTATCCAATGGAGGTGATACAAAGAAGAAGACGAGGCATACAAGAAGTCTAAACAAAGAAGAAGACTTATGTAATAAGTAGTTGTATTTATTTCCATCACCATATTAGATTGACCTTGATCTTTATCAAGAGCTTGATAAAGATCACATAGGATGGGGCCATAACCAAACACATTTACTTTATTGCACTTTACATTTACTTGTTTATTTAATTTTATATATGAGATATATGCCTATGTTTACCATGCGATGATAGATTTAGGTGAACTTAAATCAATATAAGGCGTACTCTAGAAAATCTAGAATAGGAATCATTTCTTGCCTTAACAATAAAATTATGAATACAATCATGAGATTCTTGTGTTTATGAAACACGTAATTAAATATGAATTTTTAATATTGAGAGAAAGGATGATTCTGTCAAAAGCAGATTTTTATCTGTAAGAAAGGGGTATTAAGTGACGCCTCTTGACAATGCTCCCCCCGATCTGGGAATCATCTGATTATCGATTATTGATTTGAAATATTTAATTTAAATGGAAGAATCTCTTTATAATATGATTATGATTGTAACATAATATAATCCCTCTAAAATTAAATAATATCAAGTAGTAATTGGCCAATGACACAACGGGCTTGTGTCGGTCAAAGCCTTCCAACATGGTAGAAAGTAGTTCTTATTTTTAAATCATTGTCATTTCGTGCTACAGCCGAGGGCTTTGATTTCAAAATAAGAAATACTTGTCTATTACATAGAGATGTGCACATTGAATTAGAATCTAAAGGTCGTTACGTGCTACAGCCGTGGGCCGTTGGAGACTGATTCAATTATACGAAATATTGGGTTAGACTTGACTTAGAATATTGAGTTTGTCGTGCTACAGCCGTGACCCAATTATTCAAGAGGCTAAAGTTTTATTAGGGAATAACATAAGATGTAATTGACAAGAGTTGTCTGCCTATTGAACATCACATGACGTTTCGTGCTACAGCCGAGGTTGTGTGATGGAATGTAGGATCCCTATTCCCACTAGCATTATGAATGCTTAATTTTCACTTAGGGGTTGTATAAATTAGATAAACTAGTGGGAGCCACTTATGAATAAAGACCCGATTCATATAGTGTCTTGAAATGAAATTGAATATTTGCTAAGTGTTGTTATATGTTCATCATTTACAGATTTACTATATTCGTTATGTCTTCTGTACTATCACTCCGGAGTATACTAGATGCTCACAAGTTGACTGGTCCTAATTTTGCTGACTGGCTTCGAAACTTGAGAATTGTTCAATGCTGATCCACTTATGCTAGTTCAGGAATCTCTGGCCAGAGTGAATGAAATTAGAAAGGAGTTTCTAATTTATATTAAATAGAACTAAGCATAGTGAATGGGAAAGCAAATGATTAAATAAGATAGGCTTGACACAAGTTCCATGCCTTGTATTTAATCGTGACATTGCAGGGTAGAAGGAATTGATTGTATGGTAACTACTCACTGAATAGGTTCTTGGTATTCTAAGCAGTGAATTCGTATTATCCGGATAGTCGCGATATGCTGAGAAGTATCCCTCACGATGTAGAATAAATATGATTAATTTATTAATTAATCATATTTAATGAATTAGAGAATTTATATAAATAATGATAAAATAGTTTTATTACTATTTATTTCTACTACCGGATTAATACTGGACCTATAGGGTCACACCATAAAAGAGAATGATTTAATGGTGGGGGAATTAATTAATAATGGCTGGTAATTATTTATTTATGAAATAAATAATTAATTAGCAGATTTAATAATTGATTAAATGAGATTTAATTAATTCTTAATATTATTAATTAAGAATTTAATTTTGGAAATTAAATCAAGTGAGAGAATTATTTTTCTAAAGTGTTTAGAAAAGGGATTAATGATTAAAAGGTGTTTTAATTATTAGTTAATTGGTTAATAAGAATAATCAATTAAAGGGTTAATAATAATAATATTTTATGGAAAATTTTCAGCTGAAAATTTTGCCTATAAATATACTATTATAAACCCTATTTGCCTCAACCTAAATAATTAACCCTAATTCTAAAGTAGAACAAGAGGGAGTCAACTAATTCTCTCAACCTCTTTCTCCTCCATCACATTGTACTCTTGGTGGATACCGGTGGAGTGCTTCACACTTGAGAAGCAGCTGCTAGGGATCTCCGTTCATCGTTCTTGGATCGCTATTAAAGACCTCCATCTTTCCATTAACGTAAAGCTTCTTAAGGTAAACATACTGAACTACGAATTAAATATTATTTTTCGCATGGATCCTGCGGAGGGTTTTGGTTTTTTAAGATTTAAATTTACGTTTTCGTTGCGTTTTGGTGCTAAAAACCCTTCAATATTATGTGAAATAACAAGTGTATCAGGTGACTATAAGGAATTAAGGAACGTGGTGTATAAGGAGTACTTGGATAAGCAAATTGTATTTATTAATAACATCCTCAGCTATTCAAGGAATAAGAAAGTCTGTGTGGAATGCCCAAGGATTTTTTTTCTCCAAAGATTAGAAGGAAAGCAGCTATACATTGAGTCTTTAAGAATGAAATTTTGACTAAGGTTAACAAGAGATTCTGAATTAATCCATTAACAACTACCTAAGCAAAGCCGTATGGTAATAGATGCCTTATGCCGACAGAAAGAATTGGATGTAATTAAGACCACCGAGGAGTTAATAAACGAATTGGAAAGAGTGGAATCTGAAGTTCAAATACTTAAAGGTGATAATACGTGAATATATGAGATTACTTTTCAGCCTTAACTGGTGGAAAAGAGTAAGAGGTGTATAAATGTTTGGAAACCAAGTTGAAAACAAGCACCGCCTATCATCCTTAAACGAAGGGTTAAAGTGAGAAAGCGATTCAAGAAATATAAGATATGTTGAGAGGTTGAGTTTTTAAGGAAAGCTGAGATGATCATTCATCATCAATGTCAGCTTTAGAATACCACTTTACCAATCCTTCTATAGACGCAAGTATAGGTCCCCACTTTATTGAAATAAAGTGGGAGAAAGAAAATCGTCAAATCCTTCGTTAATTCAGCACATCAAGGGCATAGTGATATTGATTGAAGCAGCTCAGAGTAGACAAAGAAAGAAGGTGGATTTGTATCGAGAGAGAGTAAGAGTATAGAAATAGGACCAGTATGTGTTAGTACAAGTTTCATCTTGTAAGAGACTGGATAAGTCTGAGTAGAAGGGACAGGTTAAGTCCTAAAATTAGTAAACCATTCGAGGTATTGATAGATATAGATAAAGTTGTTCATGAATTGATGTTATCGTCACAATAGTGTGTGTATATATAATGTGTTCTGTGCGTTAATGTTAAGGTGATAAGTATATGATTCGAATCAAGTGATTGATTAAGAGCCAATGGGCTCTTGTCCAAGTTGTTCTGCATATAGTGATCAATCCATATTCCTGATCGTTAAAGGCAAGTCCTTGGAAATGAGTGTATATCTATAGTGAGTACGTTTGAACCCTCGAGTAGAAGGGTCTACTTGGAAATTAGAGTCAGATATGCTTGATAAATATCCTCACTTGTGTAATTAGACCAGATTCTGAGGACATAATCTTTTTAAGGGGGGAAGGATATAACGACTCGTGTATTTTTTTGAATTATTTAAATATGTGATTATTATGGAAATTATTAATTAAATAAAATATGTGTATTGGTTTTGATCGCTATGTGTTGTTTGATTAGTATATATGTGTTATTTATGATGTATCGGGTTGTCCGCGTGATTAATTAAGGAATTGTATTGAATTGTCTCACTTTTAAAGTGGATTTAATGCAAATTTATTTGTATAAATATTTGAATCTCTTTAAAATTGTTTTTATAATTTTATAATTATAATAATTAATTTTAGGATTTTATAAAATTGAGATATCAATATTTTATCAATTATTTAACCCTGAATGATTTTCTGATTACATTTATATGTAAAATCTGTATTTAATTCTAGAATTCTTCCAAAATAATAAAACTCATATTTATTTAAGTTTGGAATATTTTGAGAATTTTAAAATTATTTTGGAAATTTTCGGGATTAATTTTACCCGCGCATTGTTTCGTTTTATTGATAAAAGCGGGTATAAGTGGCATTTCAGAAATTTTGTTAGAATGACGAAAATTGCATTTTCATTTACTTCGGGATATTTTTAGCATTTTAAGACTATTTTCGCGATTTTCAGAATTTGTTTTAAGTGTAGCTCGGTTCGTTAATCATAAAATACGGATATATTTCGCGATTTAAAAATACTCTATAAATTATGGAATTCATGTTTTATTGTTTTTAAAATATTTAAAGAATTATTAAGAATATTTCAATTTTAATTCGATCAATAATAGCTCGTAAAACTACGCATTAGAAGAGTAAAATAGTTAGTAACCGGGCTTGGAGTCAAGGAAAACCGGACACGTGTCCTATTAATTGGACACGCGGCTGACAATTAACATTACCCAGGGTATGATTTTTTTTGTTTGTCCTGTACATACATCAATTCCTTTCATCTCTTTACTTTCCTCTCTCGATTCCTCTCATCCCTCCTGTCTCTTCTCTCTCTCCCTTTGTCTTTCTCTCTCGGTTTTCACCCCTCCTCCATCGTTCTGTGGTTCTCCGGTGCCGCCGTGACTCCGATTCCGGTAACCGCCTGAGCTCCGCCGTTTGTTTCTTTGATCGTGTCGATTCTGTGTATATACACACGCGTGTATGTGTGTGTGTGTGTGTGTCGATTTGGTGTTTGTGTGTGTCCAATTATTGTTCGTGTGTGTGTGTTTTGTGTGGGTTTCGAGTGTGTGTGTGCAGCGGTGTGGCCGTGTGTGGTTCCTAGACTGTGTTCTTGTTCTCTGTGGTTAATTCTCTATTGGGCTTGGTTATTCGGCCCTTACTTGTTGGGCTGATTGTGTAGTTTGGTTTGGGTTAGTATAATTCCGATGTTGGTTCCCTTTTTATTTGCAGGAGATTTATTGATTAAAAATTCGTGATATTAAATTCAACTCGTGCGGGGAATGATTTTTTTTAAATTAATCGGTGAAGGTTCACGTTGGAAACCCGATTTATATGGGTATCCGCGAATTTTTACCGCCGTCGGCGATGAATTTCGATGAGCTGACGGTGGACTATGATGACACGATTCTGAGTCCTAATATTTTGAATAAATAAAATTCGTGTGGTGTTTTTATTCTGGATCGAATTAGTTAATTAGTAAATATTGAATCGGGATGGTTGAGTTGGTTGTGATTATTAAATTGTATCGGTGATTGGTGAATTATTGTAGTTGTTATTGTTGTGAACATTGTGGTTTGACGTCGATTGATGTTTCGACGGGTAGTCCGATAAACAAAGGAGACGCTGCCCGATTTCCGGGAAATCAACTATGGAAATGCGGGAGCGTATCCGGTAATTATCGGGACATCGAGTGAATATATATATATACCTATACTTTATACGAACTTGATTGTATGTTGTGGTAAATGTTCCGTCCAAAACTCAGTAACCCTAACTACGTAAAAGGACGAGTATACGTATTTTCTGAAAACGAACACTGAACCGATTTCGAGAACGTGAACCCTAATTGTTGTATGTGGTATTATAATATGAATAATTACGAGTCGGAATATGCTATCGTATGGGTAGGTTGTTAGCGAGGATATGTCAAGCATAATTGGGTGTTTAACATAGAGTATTTCGACCCTGTAGGTTCTAGTCGGAAAACCGAAAGTGGACGATGAACTAAAGATGACCTAGTAGTCAGTCGACGAGCTCAGTAGAGTTTCAACAGAAAAAAAACCTGAGTATCGAAGTCGAATCCAATGTGATCTAGTGATTGGACGTTAAAGCCTAAGCGGCAGAGTCGGCTCAGAGTTGATCAGTAATAGTTGTAAAGCCCTGTGAGGCAAGTACTTCTAAACCTTTTCAAGATATAATGCAAATGTTTCTAATTTCTCTCGTGAAATGTTGTTAAGTATTCAAAATTGCTCTGTTTTATATTGTAAATACTTTGAATCATACAACCTTGAACCCGGATCACCTTATTTGATCTTTGAGCCATAAGCCTTAAATTTTTCGTAATCCATCTTTTGTTGATTTTCAGATACCAAATCACACAAATATGACACTACTCCCCAAATGTATAACTACCAAACACCAAACACTGGAACAAAATTGTTTGAAAACACAGAAACTTTTATACCCCAACCATTCTTTATAACATTAAAGAACTAAACCTTGCAAAATCATTATTTGTCTAATACTTGATCCACTTACAGGCTGAAAACCATTTCTTATACATATCTTGATATACCCTTGTGATACTCATGAATCGCATTACGCTTTTATACAAATGCTTTATCACTGTTGATTATGATCTTGTTTATTAAATTACATTGTTTATTACACTGAATTGTTTTAGAATTGGATAGTTTTCTAAATGTGGACCAGATTCGTGGTTAGACCAGATTCGTGGTCAATTATAGGCCAATGTGTGCCTTGGATCCAGTAAATAGAGCAGTGTTGTGTGCATTGCTCGGGGTTAGTGCGTGACTGATCAGCAGCCTAACCTTGGTTTTAAAACTTAAAATGAATATCCAATTCTAATGATTGTTTAGCAATAAACTTGATTCCTTTGAATCATCTCGTTGGATCATTGATTAACCTGAATTATTGTCATTGTGACTTGCTGAGCTAGTTAGCTCACTCTTACGAATCTTTTTATGTATTCTACAGTTAAAAAGGATATGGATGATAGTGAAGTTCCTTAGTCCAAAGTGCGGGCTAGGATTCTAGTTTGAGTTGGATCGAGCTAGCAGGAGCTTCCTACGGTAGTGAGATAGTAAGATTGTAAGAATAATTTCATTATCAGTTGTAAGTTAAATTAGTTGGGATTTGGTATGTTGTAATAAAAGTTAAGGTTGTGGCTTGTTTTCATACTTTAACCTATTGCGATCCGTGGTTATGTAAAGCAGGGTCATTACAAATAATATTTCTTATACAAGTTTATATATTATGTATGTGTTGTGGACCCCAAACTTCTGACCCGGGTTTGGAGAGCGCCACAAAGTCTGCTAGTCCTCCTAAGGCTAGAAAGGAGACATTTGTGCCTAAGCCTAAACAGAAATTTGTTAAGGCTGTTTACAAGGTCAAATTTCCAATCATTGAGAAAGTTGAGAACATTAAAGTTAAGAATGTTGTTTTTCCTGACAAAGGTCAATTCTACAAGTATGCCGGTCCCAACCAAGTTTGGGTTCTGAAGAAGGTTTAATCCATTTGTAATGCAGGGCATTAAATAGGTGGAACCGGCAGTGTGGATTTTTGACAGCGGATCGTCAAGACATATGACCAGAGATAGAGCCCTTCTATCAAATGTGGTTGAGAAAACTGGCCCAGTGGTTACCTTTGGAGATAACAACAAAGGTTTAACTGAGGGATATGGCTGTTTGCAAGCTGGAAATGTTATCATTGATAATGTTATACGTTGGTCTACAAACAGACTTGTGCACTCGAACAGTTTTAGGAGAAAATCAAAATTCTTTCTACATTAGTGATTTCTTATGTCATTAAAATCTTTTTAAATCACTATTGTACATCATTTCTCTCAAAATATTATATGTATAATTTTTTTTCATTATAGATTTTAAGTAAATTTTATCTCTATATTGCCATATGTTCTGTGATACAGGTTCAGTCTCCAATGGCTTTCTTTCATTGACAGTCACGAGGTTGAAAACCCACAACTTTTATCCCAGACTGTAAAGACAAACACAGAAACAGAACCAACCAGCACTCTCTTACCACTAAAATGAAGTATGAATGAGCGTGAGGGAGATAGTGTCTTAGTGCACCACATAAGGAAGGTTTTGAAGTCAACCCAGCAGTTCTGTCTCCTACAAAGATGAGTAGTATTTAAACCGAGACAACTGTTAGCCCCCATACATCTTCTCAAAAAGATGTAATGGTTGAAAAGGCACAAAAACAGTTACTAGATTCATCCTCTCAACAGGGTGCGTCTATTGAAATTTGCCTGTCGGCCAGGGTATTCGATGTAGTGTCACCACCTCAAACATAAACAATTCTCGATTCATAAGGAAAGGTTTCACACACAAAGGAGGAGTTGACGGAAACAAGAGTTTCGACCATTTTAAGGACAGATTCGATTGTTCAAGGTTCTTTAATGGACCAATTGCCGTTACAGGTTTTAGGAGAGGATACTGATCCAATAGCCATATGTCAGTGGTCAGTGTCTACCTCCCCAGGCTTAAATCCCCTGGATGCATCTGCGAATAGTGGATCTGATATAGGCGCAGGTCGGAAACTTGTTGACAATGATTCAAATATTACCTGATGAGTCACAAGGAAATGTCTTCACAGACATTAGAAGGGAACTTTGATCTTTATGCTAAATTCTTTGGATCATTGTTTACCTTCACAGAGTTCAAATCTGGAACCCTAAAAGGGAAAACTAGCAACTTGTAGATTATGACTCAGATTCATCTGACGAGTTTAACAAGGATGGGGATTTGCGAACTTCCATTGCACCACTTGTGACCTCCTTAAGGATGGCTAAGGTGATTTTCCTTGCAGGTACAGCTGAATTTTGGAGCTATGAGAGGAGTGATACACTTGTGAGAATGAGTGTAAACACGAGTGGAGAAAAGAGTGAAACACATGTGAGGTACACTAAACAGAATCACACACTCACAGTAAGGAAGAAAGAGAAACTACTTGTTATTTCTTTTACAACCAAGTGGAATATGAGAACTCCTTCAGACAACGGCATGCATTCCTTCTCTAAGGGGGAGATAAAAGCTTAAGTAATAGTTTGGAGGATTCCTCAACTAAGGGGGAGAAATAGCAGGGAGGAAAGAAAAGGTAAAGGTAAAGCACATGTACCCTACACCACACCGTTGTTGTTTGTAACTACGGATCCTATTGTACGAGAGAGGTGGTAAACACAAGGTGATTACCTAGTAAGGGAAGAAGCTATTTTCCAAAAGGGGAGTACCATTGGTTTTTATCTGCGGATCCTATTGTACGGGAGATGTGGTAAACGAAGGTGATCTCATTTAAGCAGTTGATTCTCATAGGGGGAGAAGTAAGAGAGATATGCGCTTCTCAACAGGAAATGTGGTTGTACAAAAGAAGCTGCTGATAATTACTTCAAGACTGAGAAGTATTATCTGGCAGAGATTTGAAGAACCAAGGAAATGAAGATGAAACTACTTGAAGATATGTTCAGTCTAGAGGAACATCTATCTTGATTTCTTTTGGAATCTGGAAAATGTTAAATATAATTCAGAACTTTTCTGCTATTTACTTTGCATTTCTGTTTACATCTTTTTCTTATTTGTCAGTTGAGTTATCCTCTAAGTATTTGTTGTTATTGTCTAACAAACAAATAGGGGAAGATTGAAAGGCATATGTCATAGCCTATTTGTTTATTCGAGGATTTAACTCAACTCAAATAAGAATATAACAAGTAAATAGTGGATCTACCGTCAAAGAGATCTCACAAAGTAACATTTGTCAAAGGATCCAGAAACAATGTTCATCTACAGACTTGAGGAATTAATTCACTGGAAGAAGTTCAAGAAATTGATCAAGCCTCAGTGATATAAATCAAGATTGTGGATTTAATCAAGTGTCAGAGGTCTTGTCAGGGTATCAGATAATTACAGGGATTTAATCTGAAGAAAATCAAGTTATTAAAGTCAAGACATGAAGAAACGTCACAGAAGTTAGTCACTCATGAACCAGACAGTACATCGAGTGTCAACATTGAAGTGGTGGAATTGATTCATAATTTTCAAAAGATTTTCAGAAGAATGGTTGCAGTTCAAGACTAGTATTAATTCTCTATTAATTAATTAAGTCATATAATTTAATTAAGAAAATAAATTATATCTGCAAAGATTAATTTATTGATTAATTGAATTAATTGATTAATTAATTTCGAATTAATATTATTGATTTTCAGAAGTGTAATTGAATTAAAATCAGCTTTAATTCAATAAGACAATTAAACTTGAACTGGCATGACAATCCAGATTGTCATATTGATTGTCATGCTAGCTCAGGAGATAGTCATACCGATTGTCATGGTAGTACAACAGATTGTATCACCGAAAATTCTACCAGCTATGGGATTATCTTGCTAGTTCAATCAATTGTCATGCCGATTGTCTTGCTAGTTCAATCAATTGTCATGCCGATTGTCTTGCCAGTTCAACGGATTGTCTCACCGATTTTCTTGCCAGTTCAATTGATTTGTGTTGATTGATTTATTAAAGACAACAGCAGCAGACATTAAAATCATCCATCAGACATTCAACATACTTCAACAACTCAAGAACAAAAGCACAGCAGCCGAAACAAACATTACATCTCTCAAAGCTGAAACCAGATCATTAATTTCTAGCAATTAAAGTTAAATCTAAACCACTAGAAATCATTCTCTTGTTCTTGTGTAACTATCTAGCGGATCAAAATCCCTAGAACTTAATCTCAAATTACTTTTAGCATTTGATCTTTTTATTGCAAAAATAGAAAAAGTTCATGTCGAATTTATTCTAAATTTGTGATAATCTATTTGAGATTAATCCCTTGTAAACGATACCGTTGTTGTAACACCTTTCAAGTTTAATAATAGTTTTATTTAACTTGAATTTTGTTTCACTTTTTTATTCTGTATTATATTCGATTAAACGGTATAGTTTGTATTCAACCTCCCTTCTACAAACATATTGGGACCTAACAACGACATATAGCATGATGGAACAAAAGTAAAAGAAGGAAGAATAATGGCTTACATGCCAAATCCCATGGTAGAGTAGAGTACAACTGAGGTCTCAAATATTTTTAAACATTGTCAGTTTCCTTAGATAAGATGTTTAAAATTCAAAATATACCTAATTTAGTGTTAGTATGGTTAATAAATGGGTAATAGATGGATAATCCATGGGTCTATAGTTTTATATGTAAAATGGGTCATAGGTAACCCATTTAAAGTTGGACTACCCATAGCTGAAAGTATATTTACCAAAATGGACATAGAGTAGTATAATTTTTATTGGATGGGAGGGTATTTGGTGTAATTTGGTTTTTTGTTTGCTAGCAAAGTTTAGGAATATATTGATGTAAATAAGAAAATTGATTCATTCATCTTGATAAAATAAGGTACATGTTTATATCTGTATATATCTATCTACTTCAAATAAAAGCAAAAAATAAGAAAGATATTAATTAGTGACTATTTTGATGAGGAATTTGAAATTCAAAACATAAACAATAAGCAAACTAAAGATTATTATTGACATAGAGATTTAACCAGATGTGAGAAAATCATGCAAATCTTTTTAAACATTGTCAGTTTCCTTATATAAGATGTTTAAAATTCAAAATATACCTAATTTAGGCTCCGTTTGTCATTGCTGTTGCAGACAGCTACAGCAGCTTTTTGCTGAAAAGCTGTTAGAAAAATGTTTGGTAAATTCTAAAAGCTGCTGTCTGGAAAAGCGCTTTTGGTCTAAAAGCTGCTGTTAGCAAAAGCATGTCCCCCCATGCTTTTGGAAAAAGTTGTTTTCAGTTTTTGCAGGAAGTAGCTATCAGTTTCATTATCAAATCTTCTCAAAAATATTATTTTTATATATTATATCTCAAAATGTGCATAAATTAAAAAAAAATACCAAACAGTCATCTAATTTTCCTTACAGCACTTTTTCCACCAGCACTTTTTCTCACAGCAGGGCAGTTTCCAACAACACTCTCAAACGAAGCCAAAGACTGTATTTTATTGTTAGTATGGTTAATAAATGGGTAATAGATAGATAATCCATGGGTCTATAGTTTTATATGTAAAATGGGTCATGGGTAACCCATTTAAAGTTGGACTATCCATAGCTGAAAGTTTATTTACCAAAATAGACATAGAGTAGTATAATTTTTATTGAATGAGAGGATATTTAGTGTGATTTAGTTTTTTGTTTGCTAGCAAAGTTTAGGAATATATTGATACGAGATTTTAAAAGATTTTTTCTGATCCATATTGAATACCATCATATTTTAAAGGATTTTCTAAAATTCAAATTGAATATCTCTTGATTTCAAGAATCCAAAAAAATATTTCAGAATCTTAATTGAATACACTCCTCTAAGTGTATATCCGGCTTACTCTATAGCGGCAAGTGCATCATAAAAGTCATAAAAGTTGCTAATCAGCCTCTCTGCAACTTGTTTATTCATTGTGAAATGATTGAAGAGTATGGTTTCCCAGGAATATACGATATGGTATCTTAATAGTACTTACGGAATTATAATTTCCCAGGATTAAATGCGAAAGCAGGAAGTGCTCTAAATGTTAAAGTTGTCGAGCTTGCTTCCTCCTGGTATGGCGAGAACTGGGTGCACAGGTATAGAACCGTACTTATCATCAGCTGCGGATTGTGGTTCAATTGATTTCCCTATGAGCTAGTTGACTGCCATTATATATTTTTACTACAGAGACAAACAACAATGCATCTCTATTACCCGTTGGATTAGCAGCAACTATGCGAGCCATCTTGAAGTACTGAAGTTTCAAAAGACTAAAAAAGTGCATGTATTCATTAACAGAGTGATAGACAAATGAATACCCTTAGCTAGGAAGCAAGGACAGGTGCGCGAGTGCGGGGATACGGGAATTTGACAAATATAAAAATACGGGGATACGGGTTCGGGGGGACACGGGAAAAATAAACAAAAAATTCATATATATTTCATGTTAAACATAATAAAATTTATTAACAAAACCAGAAATTACTTAAAAAATGAATCAAATGCATCATTTATTAATCTAAAACACAAAAATACAAGTAAAATCTTTTAGTTTATGCAAAAATGCATACGATAATCAATACTTATGTAGTAACTGTTAGAAAATGGAAAGTTTGAGGCATGTTTTAGACATGTTCTTGATGTAATTTCCTAAAACTAATTGTTGGAAGTAGTTCCTTGTTATGAGGACTTAAACTTTCATGTTTGGATCTAAGTCATTTTCTTAGTGTAATCCATAAAGAAATTGAGTTTAAGTTAGTAGCTTGAAATGTTTAATTAAAATATTTACTGACTTATTATATTGTTTTTAATGTGAATATTGTATCCGTTGATGAACAGTGTGGATTATCCGTTGAAGTTCAATTTGGATTATCCGTTGATGCTCAATGTGGATTATCCGTTGAAGTTCAATTTTGATTATCCGTTGAAGTACAATTTGGATTATCCGTTGATGCACAATGTGGATTATCCGTTGATGCACAATGTGGATTATCCGTTGATGTACAATGTGGATTATCCATTGATGCACAAAATGGATTATCCATTGATGGAATTGTTGAGTGCATTATCCATTGATTCTAAGTGTAAATCCTGATGGGCTAAATCCTGATGGGCTAAATCCTGATACCGACTGTTACGTTTCTGGAAATATTCATTAAATGGAATTTAAGTCAGAATATTTATTTTAATTAATGTAATATATTTAGTTATGTTTTGGGATGTAATATATATACTGAACAAAACATTGTGGAATATAGAGGTTGATTGACGTTGAAATATACATACGTAAAAACCCTAGCTATCATCTTCTTCCTCTTTTTCTCTCCTCCAAACTTATACAGATGAGCATAGGTTTTTTGGCGACTGAGGTCTGATCGCTGTTTGTACATCGAGTTGCTGTGAACCGGTGTGCTGTTGCTGTTTTATCCTGGGAGGGTTATTGCGGTCTCTGAACACAATAAGTGAGGGCAATAAACTCTTCAAGAACAGCCTCTTCCTCTCGAGGGATTGGTGACTCAGCTGTGATTGAAAGCTTCATTACGCTAAGCTTTCTTTCCCTTCTTAATTTTCTTTTACAGTTGCTGATTATATTTTATTTACGACCTTTGTGTTTTGTTTTCATTATTGGTACTATTGCCTTGTTCTTGTTATTGATTATATAACTGTCTCATTGTGTTAGTATAGTAGTTATATACTATTGTTGATACTTTCCCAACAATCTTGAAGAGTTTATTTGTTATATAGCTATTTAACGAGATGGTTAACGAAACTGATACTCCTGTTGGTGAGACTCCTGTTATTGTTGGTTCTGGTTCTGGAGTTACTGCGTCCACCATAGATTGGACCAAGTACAGATTTCCACAACCTATTGATTTATCGGGCATGCCGGATAAATTCAGTGGGGGGGCTTCTTTTTCTCGCTGGCAGAAAAAGATGAAGCTCTGGTTAACTGTTAAGGGTCTATGGCCGGTGGTACAGTATGATCCTCCTGTTGTGGATCAAGAAAAGCCTGAAACTATGACTGTTTATGCGCTATGGGCTGAGAAGGATGGGGTGGCTAGGGCTGCCATTCTGGCTGCTTTAGCGAACACTCTGTTTGATGTTTATTCATCAGATGCTTATAGTGCTAAGCAGTTGTGGGAGAAGCTGGACCAAACCCATAATACTGATTCTCAAGGTCTTGAGAAGTATTCTGTGGCGAGGTTTCTTAAGTTCAAGCTGGTGGATACCAGGTCCATGACTAAGCAAGTACATGAGTTTGAGATGTTGGTGCATGCTTTGGGTGAGTCTGGAATGGACTTACCTGAGAAGTTTAAGGTGATGGCTGTGATTGAAAAGCTCCCTAAGTCTTGGGAGGAGTTTGCTCTCTCCCTGAAAAGACAGAAAGGAGAGATCACATGGACAAACCTTATGCTGGACATCTCTGTGCAGGAACAACACAAGTCCAAACAAGGACATGTGATGCCTGTTGAACATGGGAGTAGTTCGAAGGTGAACGTAGTGACTGTTGGGCAGAAAAGGAAATCTGTCAGTAAGAAGGATAACACTAAACCGAAAAATGACAAGAACAAGGCTAAGAAACCAAAGGCAAACAAACCTTGTTGGTCTTGTGGACAGGCTGGTCATTGGAGTAAAGACTGTCCTGTGAAGAAAGCAAAGAAAGCTGGAGTGGTAGCTCAAGCAAACATTGTGCTTGGACTTGCAACCACTAGTGGGCCTGTGGCTAACATGGTTGTTGGTGAGGTTGTTGCCTCTGAAGCCAACGACGGGTATGTTAACTACAATCCTGAACTACTTTCCACTTATCTGTCTAATGAATGGTTGATTGATACTGGAGCTAATGTGCATATTTGTGCTGATATTACTCTGTTTGTATCTTATCAACAGATTCATGGAGTGACAGTGACGATGGGGAATGCTAGTGCTGCTCAAGTGCTTGGAATCGGAAACGTGGACCTGAAGTTTGCTTCTGGGCGGATTCTATCTCTCACTAGGGTGCATCATGTTCCCTCTATTCGTAGAAACATCATAAGTGGAAGCATTTTAGTTACAAATGGCTTTGAACTTTCTCTGAAATGTAATAAAGTAGTTATTACACATACTGGTACTTTTTATGGCAAGGGTTACTTGTCTGACGGTTTATTTTTAATAAATGTGGAGCCTGTTTTGGGCAGTTTTATTAATGATAGTGTTGCACCTTCTGTTAATTGTGTAGAATCATCTGATTTGTGGCACTTACGACTTGGTCATTTAAATTTTGGTGCTCTAAAGAATATGATGAATTTAGAGTTGATTCCAAAGCATGCCATTGATAAGAAAACTAAATGTCAAGTATGTGTGACTGCTAAATTAACAAGGAAACCATTTCATAATGTTGTTAGGGATTCTGACTTGTTAAATTTAGTACACACAGACATATGTGAATTTGGTGGTGTGTTGACTAAGGATCATTGTAGATATTTCATTACCTTTATAGATGATTGTAGTAAATATTGTTATGTTTATTTGCTTAAACATAAAGATGAAGCACTAGATAAATTTATTATGTTTAAAAATGAAGCTGAAACACAAACTGGCAAAGTACTTAAAAGGTTAAGGTCAGATAGAGGTGGTGAGTATACGAGTACCTCATTTAATGAATTTTGCGCAAGCAATGGTATAGTTCATGAGGTGACTCCTCCATACACACCTGAGTCTAATGGGGTGGCAGAGCGAAAGAACAGAACTTTTAAAGATATGATTAACAGTATGCTGATTAATTCGGGGTTGCCTAAGTACATGTGGGGAGAGGCTCTGAATACGGCTAGCCATATTCTGAACAGAGTCCCTCTGAAATACATGGATAAGACTCCTTATGAATTATGGAGAAAGCGTAAAACTAGTTTGAGTTATCTTCGTGTGTGGGGGTGCCTTGCCAAGGTGCTTGTCCCTGAACACAAGAGAAAGAAACTAGGACCGAAAACTGTTGATTGTGTCTTTCTGGGCTATCTTGAAACCACAATTGCTATGAGATTTTTGGTTTTAAAATCTGACATAGATGGTATTGTGGCGAATACGATCGTTGAGTTTCGTGATGCAACATTCTTTGAGGATGTGTTCCCTATGAAGACTGGTATACCACAAGATACTTCTGATGATGATCCCACTCGCACATCGAGTTCCATTCCCGATCATGTAAAAAGGATGACGAATGTGGGGGCGGATCCTAGTAGTAGCTCTACTCCTAACGAAGTAGAGGAACCTAGAAGGAGTAAGCGTGCAAGGCTAGTCAAGGACTTTGGAAGTGATTACATCACTTACAATGTCGAGGACGAATCTTTAACTTTCCGTCAGGCCATGGATTCTTCGGAGTCAAGGCACTGGAAAGGCGCTGTGAAAAGTGAGATGGACTCTATTGTTTCTAATGGAACATGGGAGTTAGTCGATCTCCCTCCTGGGTGTTCTACTATAGGATGTAAGTGGATTTTCAAGAGGAAGTTAAACCCTGATGGTTCAATAGATAAGTACAAGGCTAGGCTAGTTGCTAAGGGCTTTAGGCAAAGAGAAGGAATTGACTATTTTGATACATACTCTCCTGTTGCTAGAATGACAACAATCAGATTGCTTATTGCATTGGCTTCCGTACATGGTCTTATCATCCATCAGATGGATGTAAAGACAGCTTTTCTTCATGGTGACCTTGAAGAAGAGATTTATATGGATCAGCCTGAGGGATTTGTTGCTTCTGGTAACGAGAGGAAAGTATGCAAGTTAGTCAAATCCATTTATGGCCTAAAACAAGCTCCTATAAACTGGCACAAGAAGTTTGATGAAACTGTTTTGAGCTTTGAGTTTTTAGTTAATGAAAGTGACAAGTGCGTCTACTATAAGGTTAGAGGAAATGAATGTGTGATTGTGTGCCTATATGTGGATGATATTTTGTTGTTTGGAACCAATATTGAGATTATTAACGAGACAAAGAGTTTCTTAAAAAGGCATTTTGAGATGAAGGATATGGGTGAAGTTAGTGTGATTCTTGGGATCAAGTTGACTCGATCAACCGATGGAATAACCTTGACACAATCTCATTATATAGAGAAATCTATACTTGAGAAGTATGGTTATTCAAATTGTAGAATCGCTTGTACTCCATTCGATCCTAAAGTTGACCTTATCAAGAATAGTTCAGGTATTCATGTGTCTCAGTTAAGGTATTCTCAGATTATTGGGAGTTTGCAATATCTTGCTAATGTGACTAGACCAGATATTTCTTATTCTGTATCTAAGTTAGCTAGATATACAAGCTGTCCAAACAAGACTCATTGGGAGGCACTGGATAGAGTTCTTAGATATCTCAAGGGAATAATTTCTCTTGGTTTGCATTACCGGAGATTTCCGGGGGTACTCGAGGGGTACAGTGATGCAAGTTGGATAGCTAAGAAATTCGGGTCCAATGGAGTGACTGGATATGTGTTTACCTTTGCGGGTGGAGCAGTGTCCTGGAAGTCTTCTAGACAGACTTTGATTACTCGGTCTACTTTTGAGGCTGAGCTGTGTGCACTTGATGCCACGGGGACGGAGGCTGAATGGTTACATGGACTCATGAGCATGTTACCTGTAGTAAGCAAGCCGCTTCCTGCCATTTCTGTTCATTGTGATAGCCGTACAACTATCGACAAAGTCAGAAGTGTTAAGTATAATGCTAAAATAAAGAGACACATCCAAGTTAGGCTTAAGTCTATAAGGGGTCTTGTGTCTGATAGGATTATTGCTATAGAGTTCATAGGAACTCAGAATAATATAGCTGATCCGCTGACTAAAGGGCTTGAGCATGCTGTAGTCCTTAAGTCTAGGTTGGGGATGGGACTGATAACCCATCATAATTCATCAACAGCGGGAACCCAATACACCTGAGAGGAGATCCCTCGAAGTGTATTCAATGTGGTAATAACAAGCTGTAAGGATGAATTGGTAGTATCTCTACCATATATATTTAGATACTTATGTATCTAAGTCTATCCCCTGTAAACCTTTAGAGGTACTTAGACTGCTAGTTAGCAAGAGTTTTAAACAAACTCTGATTGTAACAGTTTTGGATCAGGATTTAATAAATTCTGATGGACCAAATACTGTGTCAGAATTTGTAAACTCTGAATGGGGTCAAGTCGAAAGACGAGATGTTAGCAGTACATCTTTGGAGATGCCCAGCTAAGCGAATGCAATTGTGTGGTCGCAATTAGAGGAAAGGGTTATTCCTTGGAGCATTCGACTAACAGGATCGAGACAAGACCATAATGTCTCTAAGCCGTAGATCTGACCATAGCCTTTGACTTGTCGTCGTCTATGGAGTGTGGTTACACTTCACGGATAAAGATTCAAGGTGAAATATTCCATCTATATCCGGTAGCCATCGAAGTAGAGGACTTAGGAGGGTTCAAACCCGGGAGGGTACCGACTCTAAAAAGCAAGTCATGATAAAATCTGATATGCAATTCTGTATGGATTTGTGGGGGATTGTTAGAAAATGGAAAGTTTGAGGCATGTTTTAGACATGTTCTTGATGTAATTTCCTAAAACTAATTGTTGGAAGTAGTTCCTTGTTATGAGGACTTAAACTTTCATGTTTGGATCTAAGTCATTTTCTTAGTGTAATCCATAAAGAAATTGAGTTTAAGTTAGTAGCTTGAAATGTTTAATTAAAATATTTACTGACTTATTATATTGTTTTTAATGTGAATATTGTATCCGTTGATGAACAGTGTGGATTATCCGTTGAAGTTCAATTTGGATTATCCGTTGATGCTCAATGTGGATTATCCGTTGAAGTTCAATTTTGATTATCCGTTGAAGTACAATTTGGATTATCCGTTGATGCACAATGTGGATTATCCGTTGATGCACAATGTGGATTATCCGTTGATGCACAATGTGGATTATCCGTTGATGTACAATGTGGATTATCCATTGATGCACAAAATGGATTATCCATTGATGGAATTGCTGAGTGCATTATCCATTGATTCTAAGTGTAAATCCTGATGGGCTAAATCCTGATGGGCTAAATCCTGATACCGACTGTTACGTTTCTGGAAATATTCATTAAATGGAATTTAAGTCAGAATATTTATTTTAATTAATGTAATATATTCAGTTATGTTTTGGGATGTAATATATATACTGAACAAAACATTGTGGAATATAGAGGTTGATTGACGTTGAAATATACATACGTAAAAACCCTAGCTATCATCTTCTTCCTCTTTTTCTCTCCTCCAAACTTATACAGATGAGCATAGGTTTTTTGGCGACTGAGGTCTGATCGCTGTTTGTACATCGAGTTGCTGTGAACCGGTGTGATGTTGCTATTTTATCCTGGGAGGGTTATTGCGGTCTCTGAACACAGTAAGTGAGGGCAATAAACTCTTCAAGAACAGCCTCTTCCTCTCGAGGGATTGGTGACTCAGCTGTGATTGAAAGCTTCATTACGCTAAGCTTTCTTTCCCTTCTTAATTTTCTTTTACAGTTGCTGATTATATTTTATTTACGACCTTCGTGTTTTGTTTTCATTATTGGTACTATTGCCTTGTTCTTGTTATTGATTATATAACTGTCTCATTGTGTTAGTATAGTAGTTATATACTATTGTTGATACTTTCCCAACAGTAACTAATAGACATGAAATTGAAGTACAGAATATGGTCACGTGGTGATGCCAGGTTGCCTACTGGAAACCTATAGTTATGTTATAATAGTAATACGCATTTGATATATGCATATTGAGTTTAATTACCCTGATAAAGAATGCGTATTGTGTACTAAATATTGATTAATACTCCAACTTGAAATGCGTAATGATTAATACTCCAACTTCAAATGCGTATTGACACTTACTCCGGTGTAATATGCGGTGTAATATGCGTATTCTTTCAGCCATAATTGGCCAATTTTTTGAAACTGGCTATTTTGGTTATCCTAATGTTCAAATTCGGCTATTTTTGTCACTCAGCCTATTATGGAAGAATCGGTGTATCCGGTACGGAGATACGTGTGTCCGCCTATTATGGAAGAATCGGTGTATCCGGTACGGAGATACGTGTGTCCGATAATTCGACACGGGGACTCGGCAGCGAGTGTCCCTGCTTCTTAGTCCCTTAGGGACTTGGTACCGGAAAATTTTATTTATTCATCAAGATTAAGAATGCATCGTGTCTATTAATGTTAGCGAGGTTACAGCTCTTTGGACATTGTAGCATCACCATAGTTCCACTTCTGTCTATTACTGGAATTGGCCTCCGATTCCTATGAGTTTTATCAGAAATTTGTCATAGTTAAATGTTAGATACTTACCATAATCATTTTTTAATTCTTTTATAATAGAAATCACTCCACAAATGGAATTATTATATGTTAAAAGAGTATAAGATCATGTTCGGATATTTCTCTAGTACCTTAAAGTTTTAAACGGCATGATATCAGAGTTTAGTTTAGGGAGGGACTCGGGTTCGAGTCTTTCCCACCCCATTTATTTAATTTAAAAATTTGTTAATGGTATTGGTTGTATTTGTCGTTGTTAATTGTAACGAAACGTATCGTACGATTGGGGGAGTGTTAAAGAGTATAAAATCTTGTTTATTTGTCGTTGTTAATCGTAACGAAACGTATCGTACAATTGAGGGGAAGTGTTAAAGAGTATAAGATCTTATTCGGACCTTCCTCGACTCCCTTAATTTTCGTAGCATAATTTTTATCTCCAAAGCTTTGAAAATAACATTTCCCTGTTCTGAAATGTTCCGATGGGAGAACAGGAGGTCTCGTCTTATGCTGCTGCAACGTCAAATATGAGATTAGAAGTTTCTATGATGAGATTCCGAGGCCTCTGCAACAGCCTATATGAAGTACTCCACTAGCTAATGCTCTTGGCGCCTCTGAGCCAGCCATCAAATGGTAATCTTGCTGACAGTTAATCAAGTACTTTACTGTTTTCGAAGTTGTTAATGTAGTGAGATTAGTAAGCTCCCAGTTGTCAATTTGCAGGAAAAGGAGGTAAAAACAATGCATCTCGTATCACTTTAACAGCAACAGCTAGCGGCAACTCTGACGATCAATTTCTGTTGCTAAACTTTTGTCAATACTTGAAAACTGGTATTTAACTATTTATGCATGAATTATAAATATTTAGCCTATTTGTTTTCTCAGTGTGTACTTGATAGCTCTTTTCACTTTGTCACGGGGACTCTTCTCTCTTATAAACCAAATAAACATACACTTTTCCATTTCCTCTGAAATTGAAAATGACCGAATAACAAAACTACTAGGAGCAAAACAAACTAACCAACCTGGCCACAATAATAATTCACAAAACATTAATCATTAATACCTATAAAGAGCAGATTTATGTAGGGGCATACTGAACACGTAAACAAACAAAAATTAGTGATTTTTTTAATAAAATTTTATGGTATAAATATACATATATTTAGTGTACAAGTGCTTCTCTAAATTAAGTGTTTCTCTAATACGATTGGTAAATCTTTTATAATTTGAATCATGTTTTATTTTATTTATAGTTATATCATAATAAGTTGGAGATTAAATAATTTAGATACTAATTTTTTAGCACCAAAATGTCAAAAAAAAAAAAATCTAGTAAAAATGATTAAAAAAAAAAAGAATTTGGACCACAAACTCGTGAATTACTCCCTAGTACGTAGTGCTCCCAGGAAAGCGAGGCTATGGACCCGAGCCGTGTATGCATAAACATCCATGTACAGGCCTATTTGTTTTCTCAGATAGCTCTTTTCACAGTGGCATGGCAACTCATTTCAGTTATAAACCAAATAAGCATACCACATTACCGCTTGTACTATGCATTTTCATCTATTTTTGCACCGGAATTTGTTACAAACTGTGATATTGTCAAAAACAAAACCATTATTTTTAAAGTTGTAGGTAAACTCCACCTGATATTTTGATTTTCTTTCACAAAATTAAGAGGGAAGAATCCACCATTTATTTTTTTTATTGAAGTAATCTTGAATTTGCATTATGTCTCTAGTTAAGTTATGTTAGTCATGTCTAGTTTCAATGTCAGGTGAAGAACATATACCACATCATAATCCATGCTGAATTCTTTGTAGATAAGTGTCAACGATTCAACTGAAAGGAACTTAAGGTTGATTTGGAGGTCTGTCGCTTAAAGATTGAACCATATCTCATATCAAAACTAATTGCATCAAATCATACAAAAGATATTTTAATTGTTAAAACATAATTGTATCAATATCTAATTAGTGCCTAATAAATGAACCATCCAAACAAGGGATGGTCTTGTTACTATTAGCAAAGAAAGCCTTTTATGTTTATCACACCACAACTACAGAAATACACTCAAAATATGTAAAACATATCAAATAAGCTACAACAGAAAAGGTTGCAAGATGCAACAGAACAAAGGGTCTATGTCTCTACCAAGTTCATCCACAACTGAGACGAGAAGACTCAAGAGGCCTTATAGTTTGTCTTCGAGGAATCCCAATCTCGCAGGAGTTCACTCTGGCAGCAAATCGAAGTGAGCACAATGACTCGTTGGTAGAAGACGGGTCCGGAGATATATTTACAAACATAAGAGTCTTGGAATTTCCACCAAGACAGGGCTGCACAACCAAAGAATTTTATATCAGTGACTTCTTCATAACATTTCTTTATCAACTTTTAATACACCCTATAAGACATAAGTTTATAAGTTAGATTACCAGCTTATACATACCCCTACAACGAAGTTAGTGTCGTCTTTAACATTATTTACTTCTTTAACATTATTTACAATAAAGTGCACAAATCTGATCAAAGTTAGTTGTTGGTAATACAAGACTGCTTGCATAATAGAGTGATTATTTGGTTTGATCAATAGCTGGAGAAATATATTATTTTCTTACAGTGATAAATAAGTCTTCTAGAGAAACATGACTTTGGAATGACTTCATAATGTACATAATTTGACTTTAGTATGGCCCTCTTGACTATGACATGGCATGTGCTTTAGTAATTAACAATTTTAATTTTCTTTGAAGAGGTACAAAAAATGGTTCACCTGAAGAAGATATGTCAACTTTGAATTCCTAAATGGAGCATGGTCTTCTTTCTTTGCAAGGGCAAAAATGACATCACTCAAGCATGACAAACTCTTATTGATGGCCTGTTTGACACAACGGCCATATCAGCACAATAATTTTATAAGATATATAGCAAAAAGACCAAAAGTGGCCGGGCTTGGTCAACATAAGATATACCTGTGTTTCCTTGAGTCGATCTCCTGTTGCTCCACTCCGTGCTAGTCGTTCACTACCAGCTAAATCAATGAGATTTAACACACCTTGAACTTGTTGTTCAGTGCTCTAAAAGATTAGGAATATTAGCTCAACATGGAATATGATTATAGAGTATTACTTATAAATGGGGATTTTACACCTACAAACATACAATATTTGAAGTGCAACTGTACTTTTAGGGAATCTTCTTTTATATATTATTGGATTTTATCTCTATTCGTAGGAAATTGTATTCTTATAACATTTGTATCATAAACTATGTTTTACATTATGAATCTTATTATATTAGTATTCTTAGTAAAGTTTACAGGTTAACAATAATCTCACAGATTTACACATTTGTAGCTTAATATGGTTGATATATTAAATCTTGTTCACCTTATCTAAGAACAAAATAACAAGCACATGCCTCATTTGTTCCATAGATTCTCAATGTGAAAACAAAGTGGATTCTTATAACATGTGTATCATTAACTATGTTTTACATTATGAATCTTATTATATTAGTATTCTTAGTAAAGTTTACAGGTTAACAATAAATCTCACGGGTTTACACATTTGTAGCATAATATGGTTGATATATTAAATCTTGTTCGCCTTATCTAAGAACAGAATAATAAGCACATACCTCATTTGTTCCATAGATTCTCAATGTGAAGACAAAGTGACTTCTAGATGACTGTTCATTCATGTCAGTCTTGCCAACAGACCTGGCAAAGAATAACAATTATTTCAGTTTCAAACACATACATGTTCTTGTCATAGTTGTATGACGAATTACAGACACGGAGTCAAATTGAATTTCAATTATTGATATCGTTTCGACTTGAAATAATGTTTGCATGGATAGGTAATAAAAAAAGGCCCTTAGGCAGTAACTTCTAAGTCGTTACTGTGTCAAATACAAATTACTGAGACAAGACAAATAGATACATTGCATAACCTACCTGCTTTGTGCAGCCTGCTGCAGAAGAGAGGAAACCTCATTTATGCTACATACATCCACGATGGTGAGGTCAGAAACGTAGGTGTTTCCATTCGCGTCGTGTCGAATGGCATATTGCTTCCCCGAACCTCCATTTTCAGTACGTATGATGTCCGAGGAAGTTGATCGGGGTGATAGCAAATCACGTATTGTTTCATTATAAATTTCCAACATCGAGGCCTGTTAGTAACACCGCTAGTTAGTTACAAGGACATGCATTTTAGAAATAATTGTATTATGTAATATATGTGCACTCATCCCTACACTGTCTTAATTTTAAACGGAAAAAATGATAAACAGGAAACTTGCCTGCATTTTAAATCTCCAGCCTTGGGTTTTCAAGGCCTGACTTGTTTGAAATATTTGTTCCAGAGATCGTGGAATCAAACCCTTCTGCTCGGGGGCTTCTGGTCTACCCATCATGGTAAAGGTTTTACCTGATCCTGTCTGGCCATAAGCAAAAACACAAACCTGCCAAATACAAAAACTCACTTGATTGGGGAGAAACACATAAGTCTGATGGTCAAATGTACTAACTAGAATATTCCTATGTTTCATATTATGATAGATATGAAAATTGGCATAAGCAAGAATTTTAAAAATAATCGTGAAGAACATGTTGGTAAAAATTCTATAAATAATTGTCACATCACTTCTCGCTTAAGCAATGTAAGTGAGCCTTCATGGTATTATGTTGGTATAGCGATGTCTTCATGGCATCATGTAAAGTGAGTCATGGTATCATGTGCCTAAGCGAGCAACACACAGCATTGTTCGTTGAATATTTTACAGATTTTGGGAAAAAATTAAAATGGTTTTAGAAATGTCATCAAAATCAGATTTAGCAGTCTTGAGACCGGAATATTATTTGAAAAACCCACAGAGAACTCTTACCTCGGGTACAGAGAAAAATAATCCCTCTGTCTCATGACTCTCATCAATTGTGACTTTCACTTTTGCACGCATTTTAAGACATAAACAGAAGTAACTTATAATTATTTTGTAAAAAAATGAAACACGTAGATTTTTATCCAAAAAATTCAAAAATATACCACTATCTTTTTAATACGTCTTAAAATACTATGAAAAGTAATAGTGACAAGTATTATGGGACATAAGAAGTACGATGAAACAGAAGAGATCAAAAGAAAGTAAAAAGAAAAGATTGAGATATATATAATATATTCTATGTCACGATGTCATGGTTCGCAAGAGTCCAACAAGGGGAAGCATGCCTACTTTGGATTATTATCTAAAAGGTGCTTAACAGATGTGGAGGACATCCATGAGGAGAAAGATACAGAATTTGAGGGTGTGGAAGACCAAAGTAATCTCGATGAAGATTTTGGGGGCGCAGGATATATAAAGAAGGTGATTAATTTATCTTCAGCACGCTTGCTAGTTCATCTCTTTTGTTATTATAAACACAAGTTCTATCTCCACTCCTGATAACTACATAATCATTAATTTGACTTGTTTAATAATTTTATTGATACTCTTTTTATCAATTTTATCATACTCTAGCATCTACATATGTATACTTGTTGAGATTTATATATCTTGTTTATTTACTATGCATATTCCATGAAACACCAATTCCAAGCATAAATTAGGAATTACCTTGTAGCCATCAAGAGCACTTTGCACCAGCTGTGATATTTCCACAAAAACATCTTGCTGTGAGGCATCATATGAGAAAACCTTGTCAAATGTGAATGGATATTTTTGCCCTGTTGATAGAAGTTAAAAAGGCTTACACGAATACCAATATTGAGAATAGCTACACAGCTGTTGGTATATCAATGACAAATATGCAACACACTGTTAACTGTTAAGTAATTTGCCAAACACATTTATTCACTATGCAATCCAATATTTCTGAAAAATAAAAATGAATTTTATGAGTATTCTAAGTTTGAGCCTAGGATATAATTTTAGGGAAAATCTTTAAGACATGTTAACGCTAACACAGGCACATATATACAATATATCAGGGCATTTCTTACCACTTTGAATCAAATCAATGCCGCGGCCAACTAATTCACCTGAGGTAGGAAAAGCAACAGCAGGATCGGTTCCATGAGAATCATCAGGTAAAAGAGGCCGTACTCTGCAGAATACACGAATATTTCCTTTAAGCTCCTGCAGCAATAACTTATTAGTAATGATATACAAAAGTGATTAAACCAGTAGAATGAGAAAATTAACTTACTAAAATAGTGTTGTGAAGCTTCTTTCGTAAATTTTCTCCATCGGCAATTTGAAGCTCAGCCTCTCTAAGCCGCTCCTGTAGTTCACTGACAACTCGGTTTTTCTTTTCAAATTCTGCTCTGATCTCTGAAGTGGATAGATCAGTGATCTGAAGATTTATATAAATACCATTAAAGGTAATTAAAAGTGTAAAATTTGCAGAATGATATACAATTAACAGTTTTTGCAACCTTTAGCTTCTCGTTTGCAGCGGCTAACTGATGCTGCAATATTTGGATTTGCTCAGTTTGAGAAGAACATCTTTCCTGCCAAAGAAATCTGAAATTTCAGCAACCAGCAAACCATGTAGGAGTAGTAAATTGTAAATCAACCTAACAGTACTAACCTCCAAAGCATTCGACTTCGAAGTCAGATCATCCAACATAGCAAATGATTTACCAGTAGTATCTTTGTACTTGGCTACAGTAGCATTCAATTCCTCCACATGTGATAATTGTCGATCACGATCTTCTCTTACTTGTTGTAATTCCCCTCTAAGTATCACAATTTCACTTCCAAGTGATTCTTTTTTCTTAATAGCCTCATCTTGAAGAGCCTGTTGAAACCATGAGACAAAATAAATATCAGTTATAACCCAAACTGGGGCCAAACTGTCATTTATCCAGGACCTGCGATCTATGTATGTGGGTATGAATATTCTTTATTGTGCTACATCAAATGTAATAATGTCAAATTCAAGTATTACCATATATATATATATAGATATATATCCCCTAAAGTGTCACAACTGATACTAGAAGTTGAAAGATCAAGGAAAACTTCTTTTTACAGAACCAATATCATATATGTATCATTTTCTTCAAGGTCACGTTTTTTGTGTTTGTTTTGCTTCAATTTTTGACAGAATCCAAAGGATCAGATATAGATGCTAGATGCCATTATGATATCTAAGATGCAATGCATAAGATATGAATCCCCCTCAACTCCCAATTTATTTACAAACAAACTGTTGCTTTCTTATACTAACAAGTGTTGGTTAAAGGCTTTTTTAATCTGATCTTTTTTTGTTATGAACCCTACAAAAATTTTCCTAGCTATAGGAATGGGAAAAGGAACATTGAAGAAATCATCTTAGCAACCAAAAACAGAAAGAGATTAAGTGGAAGTGGACATCGGATGAATATTGTCTTCAAGGCATTCCTCAAGCTGGGGGACTTGGTTGGCAAAAGTTATGAGTACATATTGGTCGGTGATTAGAGAGATTAAATATTATTAAGAGTTGCAGAAGCGATCACATCTTATATATATGTAATGCTGTCTGGACTTTTCAAGTGTTTGCTGCAGAGTGCAGATACAGTATTTTTACCTGCCATGTGATCTAATATGCAATAAAAATGTGGCATTGCTGTCTAGTTAAAACTTAGTCTCTTCAATTGCAATAAAAAAAATTATTCATTGACACAGAAAGTATATCTCGCAACATATATTACCATCCACACTTCATGAATGCTTAAGAATACTGGTTTCTCCAAGTTATGATAAAAAATAAATAATGCTTTATCTTGTCCGATGATAAAATTCATAGATCTTCGATAATTAAAATGATAAAGGCCATACCTTGGAGGAAGTTAATTGTTCCTGCAGCAAGTTATGGTGGCCTCTTAAAGTGCTTAGGTTCTCCACTATAGCTGATTTCTCCTTTTCAATTCTCTTGACTGAATCATTAGCAGTAGCAACATCTGCCTGAAGTTGCCTGTTGTAGTGCTGCAAGCTTTTATTGTACTCTTGTAACCGCTTGTGATCAGCATTAACAGAAGCAAACTACAAATTCTCAAAAAAGAAGGCATTGAATTAATATTAAAAAATCTGCATTTTAACTGAGTACTTTGGTTAATGGTACTACTAAATTACAAATTATTTTACTTTCTGATTGACATCCATTATCTCATGCTTGGCCCTTTGATGCTCTTCAATTAAAGAAGCATGAACCTTTTCTAACTCCTCCATTGCTTCCTTTTCTCTCTTGTGAGCATTTATGGCATCCTATTAACATCAAAGATTAAAGTTATATACAAGGAGTTGAGGATAAAAGGAGAAAAACATATAAATTTACATAAGATGGCAAAATAATTTTACTGCGAATTTACCAATTTCAAGGATTCTTGCTCAGCCAATTTATTTTGCAATAAAGCAATATTTTGCTTTAGTTCGGCAATAACTTTATTCAATTCTTCCTCCTTGTTCTTCATTGCAGTCTCTAATATATTTAAAGAGAAGCATTGCATTAGAAGGTTGTTTCTTCATTTAATAGTCAAAGTTAATTGCCAAAAACTAACCTGTTTCTGTGCATCTGCTCTCAGCTGATTCTAACAAACTCTTAAGCTTTTCCAGTTCTTGAATGTGTTCTTCTTCATTACTTTGAAACCATTTAATACAGAGTTTGAGCTTATTTATGAGCTCATTCATCTGTTCCATTTTGCCCTAAAATGCAAATAAGTCACCTAATCTAGTGAGCACCAAACACCAACAAAAGAAACAGCAAACAGATGCACATACTTCCTCATTTGGCAAAATGAAATGGAAGTGATAAATGTAAAATTATGATGGGACCCATTTAAAATTATAAGAAAACAACTTTACTCAAGTTTAGTCATGCTAGGATACTAATCAAATTAAAAAGGTATTTAATAATATTCATACATATATGGATAAATAATGAAGCTGACCTTTAAGTCAAACTTCTTTGCTCTTATCTTCTCATTAATCAACACATCAACCTCCTCCTTGGTGAACTCTACTTTTACACTTTCCAACTCTTCATTTACAGATTCAGCATTACCACCAACCGCAGCATCTTGGCGGTTAGACACTACGGCTGTCGCCTGTCTCCTTCGACTAGCAGCTGTAGATCCCATAATCCTCCCAGTTGTGACCTTCCTGCGCTTATCATTAGGTCCATCATCTTGGTTACTAATTTTCTGCAAAACAAACAGCCAAAATCCTAAATTTTAGCATCTCCAGTTAGGCTGCTCTTGTCAATCAGTTGGTTCTCCAGTTTCAACAACAAGGGCTTTACCCATACCCATAGGCTTATACAAATAAAGACGGACTGGAGCGCGTTGTAAAGTAAACATTAACAACCTCCAAGTGGGATTGTAATAATGCTAAAAACTAGAGTAAATTCATACCTATACATAACTCCATCCACCATAATTCTAAGTAAAAAAGTTCAATTTGTTCCGTTTCCTAATTCAACTCGAGAACCATGACTCATCTAGCAGAAACATATATAGAAGTAGAAAACAAAACAGAACCAAACAACCATAAAACAGATGTGACAACCAACAATTGTAAGAAAATTAAAAATTCCCAAAAAATAATAAAACCCCTACAGTCAAAAATCTAAAAATTCTACTTTTATTTGGGGGGAAATACTAATCTTACGAAATAAGCTCAAAAAAATCCTCTATTTTTAAAAATGTTTCTGGATCTTTAACCCTGAAATTGAAGCTCATCGACCGCAAAAACAGATATAGAAGTACAAAAACAAACAATCATCAACAAAGAGAGGGCTTGAATGAACACACAATTAACAAATCGGAAGTAAATCACTAAATTTGGTATCCGAAATGAACCCTAAAACTCATTTACCAAAAAAATGTACCTTTTCTCAACAATTAATCAAACAAATTCACATATATACTAAATCAGATGAGTGAATAAGCTAAATGACACAGGGAGATAAGAGAGAAAGAGGGAGAGGGGGAGATAGAGAGAGAGAGAGAGAGTAAGGATTACAGTGAGAGGAGTGCGAGGAGGGGGCTTATTCTGATTCCGTGACGCCATATCCACGGAAAGGAAGATAGATACAAGAAGAATGTATGTAAATATAATTGGAAGTGAATTACAGAGAGATTGAAATTGAACCCTAGATTGGTCGATTTGGGGGGAGAGTGAAAGTAGGAGAGAGAGCGTAGGTGTTGAAAAATTTGAATTAGTTTGAAAATGAGAAGTGGCGCTTCTATTCTATTGAATTCGATTCACTTGAGTTTGGCTAACGAGCCGCTCCGGTCGGATCTATTGTTGGGTCCTAATTTTTAATTCAATTTCTCTCTCTCTTTTTTAGATGCCCATAAACTCGATTTTGCCGGATTCGGGTTGGAATTTACAAAATTCAGATTTTTTGAAATTGGGGCGGGTTTTTTTAAATAGGTTCTGCTGGTACAGATTTCGTTCAGAATAACTAGGCTAGTTTAGGAATGTAGATTGGGCTGGACAGGTCGCAGATTTTTTTAAAATAATTTCAATATTAATAATTTTAAGTTTTTTAGTATATTATTTTCCTATATTTTTGAATTGTGTTTGCAAGTTTATATTTTATTTTTACATATATACTCTTATTAGAATTTAAAATAAATTATTCATATTATACGTTAGAATAGTCTAAAATTTAAAATTTATATCTTGGTAATTCGAACTTAATATTAATAAGAAGGTGTTCACGTATAAGTAAAATATGTGTAACTATGAATTATCTAAAGAGTTTATTAAAATTTAGGACTTTTATTCTAAATAATATTCAATTATAAATAAATTTGGATAAAATATAAATTTTTCAATGTTTTATTCAAATATTTATTAAAAATCAACATAAAATCCGGATTTTTAACGGGGCAGATCGGACCGGGTCGGATTTTATCTGGATCGGGGTGAGCTTTTTTCCGGATCCGGCATAAATCCGGGATTTTACCAGATCGGGCAGGGCAGAATTTAACGAAAAATATGTAATCAGTTAAGACTTGCTGGACGGATTGGATCTGACCGGGTTTTTTTCGGATTTCATTTTTATCCAATTTTTTTCGAATCGAATCGGACTATTTTTTTGGATTCATATTTTTTGTGCATCTCTATTGTGACGCCCTCAATCTCGGGGTTAGGAAATGAGGACCCACACAACCATAAACTATCATAAAATATGCATAAACCACGATTAACTACTAACAGGATCAAACAGGATAAAGTTTGAGACAAGATTACAACTACCAACCATAATATATAAATTACAACCCAAAATAAAACCAAATTTACATAATCGATTCCGACTTGGAACCAACAGATAACTTGTATCTTTACAACTTTCCGACTAAGCGTTTGCTCACACATAACCTGTACTACCTGCTCTGGCATCTGGAAGTCTACAACACGGTAGGGAACGGAGACAATTAAGAAGAACAGGAAGACAATACTCACTCAAGAGTATGAACACTTTGACTCAAAGACTAATGAGTCATTGAATGATTTATATGATAGATTTGTCAAACTTTTGAATGATTTGTCATTGATTAATAAAGAGTATGATCTTGAAGATTCAAACCTTAAGTTCCTGTTAGCTCTTCCTGAATGCTGGGATTTGAAGGCAACGACAATAAGAGACAACTATAATCTTGATGAAACAACTCTTGACGAAATCTATGGTATGCTCAAGACTTATGAGCTTGAGATGGAACAAAGAAGCAAGAGGAAAGGAGGAAAGTCAAGGACAGTTGCTCTTAAGGCTGAAGAAGAATCCCCCAAAGTAGCTTCCTCAAAGAAAGACAAGGGTAAAGCTCTTTTCATAAAGTCTGATACTGAGTCATCAAGTTCTGAGAGTGATGATGACTCAGATTCTGAAAGCTTGCCTGAGACTGATGCTGATGAGGAGATGATGAAGCTGTGTGCTCTTATGGTGAAAGGAATCACAAAGATTGCATACAGGAAGTTCAGGAAGGGAAAAAAGTTTTCCAGGAAAGGCATAAGTTCTGATAAGAAGAATTTCAGAAGATCTGAAGGCAGAGGAGGAAAGTCTGACAGAGGAGATTACACCAATGTTAAATGCTATAACTGTGGTGAGAAAGGCCACATATCTCCTGATTGCAAGAAGGTAAAGGGTGACAAAGGCAAGGCTCTTATCACAAAGCAGAAAAGATGGACAGACACCTCAGACTCTGAAAGTGAGGAATACTATGCATTGATGGCAAATGCTGATAAAGAAAGTGCTGAGAGCAGTTCTGAAGCTGCTGAAATAAAGGTACCTCAGACTACTTATGCTTTTCATACTGATGATATTAATGAGTTGAGAAGATATCTTAAAACCATGTTTGTTAGTTATAGAGATCAAACTTTAACATGTGAAAGATTAACTTCTGAAAATCTTGCATTTAAGAAAAGAAATGATTTCTTAGAAAAAGAGTTAATCATGTTCCATCAAACTCAGAAGGATAGAGATGATGCTCTTTATGTTAGGGATGAAGTGCTAAAAATAAATAAATCTCTAAAAACTGAGTTAGAAAAGGAAAGACTCATCCTGAACAGCTATCAAAGTTTGATCTAAAAGCTGATGAAGGAATCTTTGTTGGATATCCACTTTCCACAAAAGCCTTTAGAGTCTATAATTTGAGAACAAAAGTGGTCATGGAATCTATCAATGTCTCTTTTGATGACAAGAAGATTACTGGTCTTGAAGATTTCATTGACCATGATCAGCTGAGATTTGAAAATAAAGACTCAAATTCTGATACTGAAACTCCTGACAGTCTAAGTCCTGATACTGTAAACTCTGATGGATTAAACTCTGATGTTATTGAAACTGTGGTAACTACGTCAAAGGCAGATGCACCTATGCAGGGGGAGCATACTCAAGATCCTACCACAGCTCAAGAAACATCAGAACATACATCTGGCTCTTCAAGTTCCGATTCGTCAAGTTCTGATAAGCCAAGTTCTGATAATGCTGAAAATCTAAATACTGAAGACTCCAACTCAGAGAGCATAGTTTCAGGGGGAGCATCAGAAAATGAAAATGAAGATAGCATGGATAATGGGGGAGCATCCAGTTCTAGAGACAACCTTCCATCTGCAAGGAAGTGGACAAAATCACATACACCTGATTTGATAATTGGAAATCCTGATGCAGGTGTCGAAACTAGAACAGGTACTTCAAATGAATGTCTCTACAATTCTTTTCTCTCTCAGACTGAGCCAAAGAAAGTTGAAGAAGCTCTTCAAGATGCTGATTGGGTGCAAGCAATGCAGGAAGAGTTAAATGAATTTGAAAGAAACAAAGTCTGGACCCTAGTGCCAAGACCAAAGAATAGATCTGTTGTTGGTACAAAATGGGTATTCAGAAACAAAACTGACAGTGATGGTATAATTACAAGGAATAAGGCAAGGCTGGTTGCAAAAGGATATTCTCAACAGGAAGGAATTTATTATGATGAAACATTTGCACCAGTTGCTAGGTTAGAAGCCATAAGGATATTTTTGGCTTATACTGCTCACAAAAAGTCTACTGTCTTTCAAATGGATGTGAAAAGTGCTTTTCTCAATGGAGAATTGGAAGAGGAAGTATATGTTGAACAACCTCCAGGCTTTGTAGATTCCAAACATCCAGATTATGTCTACAGGCTTGATAAAGCACTTTATGGACTTAAGCAAGCTCCTAGAGCATGGTATGAGACTTTAGCTCAGTTTCTTCTGGAAAGTGGATTCAACAGAGGAACAATAGACAAAACACTATTCTACCTCAACCATGGAAAGGACTTACTTCTGGTCCAGATTTATGTTGATGATATCATCTTTGGATCTACAAATGACAGACTTTGCAAGAAGTTTGCCAAACTGATGCAGTCAAGATATCAGATGAGTATGATGGGGGAACTTAGCTACTTTCTGGGCCTTCAAGTCAAGCAGAATGAAGAAGGCACTTTCATTTGTCAATCTAAGTACACCAGAAACTTGCTGAAGAAATTTGGAATGCAAGATTGTTCAAGTGCATCCACTCACATGGTCACTGCAACAAAACTGGATAAGGATACTGGTAAATCAGTAGATATTACTGATTACAGAGGTATGATTGGCTCTCTACTCTATCTAACTGCTAGTAGACCTGATATCATGTATTCTACCTGTCTTTGTGCAAGATTTCAAGCAGATCCAAGAGAACCTCACTTAACAGCTGTGAAAAGAATCTTTAAGTATCTTAAAGGAACAGCTGATCTGGGATTGTGGTATCCTAGAGAATCAGACTTTAAACTAATAGGTTACTCAGATGCAGATTTTGCAGGCTGCAAAATTGACAGGAAAAGCACAAGTGGAAGCGGCCAATTTCTTGGAGGCAGATTGGTTTCTTGGTTCAGCAAGAAACAAAAGTCAATTTCCACATCAACTGCAGAAGCAGAGTATATTGCTGCAGGAAGCTGTTGTGCACAGATTCTTTGGATGAAGAATCAGTTACTGGATTATGGGTTAACATATTTCAAAATCCCTATTTACTGTGATAATCAAAGTGCTATTGCTATGACAGGTAATCCAGTTCAACACTCTATGACAAAGCACATCAGCATCAGGTACCACTTCATCAGGGAACATATGGATGAAGGTACAGTGGAATTGCATTTTGTTCCCACAGATCAACAACTAGCAGATATCTTCACAAAACCACTATGTGAAGCTAATTTTACAAGATTGGTAAATGAACTTGGAATGGTTTCAGGTTCTTTCTCTAAATCTGTTTAGTCTTGTTCTGTGTTATCAGACTTTATGCTCAGTATTTACAAAATTAATCTCATTGTGTATTCTGTGCTTAATTGATAAATGTTTTTAAGTACTGACTGTTGTCTGATATATGTTTCTAAACTCTGATAAGTGATATGTCTGTTTAAGTAATTATTCAATCCTATGAGGATAACTGTGCTAGATACTGACCTAGTAGTCTTCAATAAACAAATGATTCCATGTAAGAAGTAATTATTTCAGTGGAAATCTTATGACACTAGCAAATTCTGATAATTGAGCTTAGTTGAGTTTACATTGTATATCTTATTACTAAGTCACAAATTAGAATAATTCTACTCATCTGTTAAGTTCTGATACTAGTAAAACTGTTGAATGTACTAAGTGCTGATAAACCTCACTTATCAAAAGAAAAAGCAAAAAGAGGTACTCCTTTGAGATCTAGAGTAAAAATGTGGAAGGGACGACCCAAGTGCATTGCTGGTATTAAGTAAATATGCATTAGAAAAGCAAAATACTTTCTTGGTGACTTTTCACACTCTATGATTACTGGAGAAATACTCTGATAATAGCATAAATTCTGATAAGCAGTCGTGACTCACTTACACTGAGAAGCCACTGTAAAATAGAATTTCAAAAGATGCATAAAATTAGCACAAAACAGTTGAGGTGGACTCAAGCATGAACTCATTCATCAGTAGGTTTCAGGACAATGACAGCTCTTTAGCAAAATTTTAATTATGCCTTATTTCTAAGATGTCCTGAAGTGAATCAGACTTTACTCTTTGTCTGTTATTTAGCTTAATACACACATTAATCACTCCATATGAATGATGAAAAAACTGTGGTGGTCTATGTTATTTTAGATAAACAGTCACTGTGTCACTTTGCACAAATTCTGAGGACAAGTTCTAGTTACACGTTCTGATGATTAAGTTCTGAAGTCTATAACTCAGAACTTGTATGAGGATTTACTAAGATGGGCATTCCTTTTTCGAGTTAAGAAATTATGTTCTGATGACTGTTAAGTTCTGGTATAGGTCTAAGTTCTGATTTCTCAGTCTAATCCTTTACTTGGCTTATCTGTGAATAAAATTTGGTAACAGTCTCAGTTCGAACTAGAATATGTTGAAGTGGAAGATTAATAGTCACTATGATTAGGATTAATGGTATTTATACTTGAACAGTCCACTGTTTCTTGTTTCTTGTGCGTTTTAAACCATGATTCCTCTTTTCAATGAATGTTATTCTTTTTCAAAGTCTAGGGAGACGAGGTAGAATTAATTCTACCTGTCAGCATTCAATTTCTTTGCGTTTCCTGGCATTCTCTTGCCTATATAAGCAACCACTTCACATCAGCCTTCCCATCGCACTTTTATCACAAACTCACTCTCGTTTTTCATTTATCATCACAAATGGCTGCATTTGGCTGGTTCTACAATTATGGTGATGAGACTGTGCATGTCTTTTTGAATGGAATTCCAACTCCATACCCTATCACCAACATTCCTCACAATCTCTGGATTCAATTTCCAGAGGTTATCAAACGTGATCTGGTGGCCGTTCGAAGAGAACTTCATCTTCATCGTCTCCGCCAGCAAGAGCGAATCATCTGACTCGCCATTCTGTTTGTCGAGAGTAGGAAGAAGAAGATGACTTAATCTCGTCTTCTTCATGTTTTTCTTCATCATCAGCTTTGTTAGGCTTCTTAGCTAGGACTAAGGCTGTTGATGTTAGGTTTAGAAGCTTAGGTAAAATCTTGTATAAGTATTGATGTAATTTCCATTTCATGAATGTATTGTCTTGATATATTAATAAAAGTTGTTTTTACTTCAAGATTTTGTCTCTGAGTTATTTTATCTTGTGTTGATAAATCCTGATTGATATTCTGATGACCATATAAATTTTGTTTTATATTAAGTTCTGATTTGTTTTCAGCACTTACTTATCTAATTTATCTTGGTCATTTTCATGTGATTTATTTTTAGAATATTAATGATGCAGTGAAAAATAATTCAATCAGTGATAACGGTTTAAATTTTGAATTAAAACTGTTTCTCTTGATAAATGGAACGGTTTTTCCTTGAAACTAGGCAAATGGGTAAGTAATGATTCCTGTTTTCTCGAGCCCAGTAACTGTCCGTTATTACTGCATGTCTGGCAGGTGTCCAACGGTAACATTTTTGTTCAGAGTATAAGTACAACAGAGAGAAGATTTCTTTAATATTTTATTTTCTTCATATTTTATCTCTCTCCTTACTTTTACTCTCTTTCTCTTTATTTCTCACGTTGGTTTTTCATACAGACATTATATCAAACACCTAACAGGCATACTTGAATCTCAATTTTTTCACATGGCACCAAAGGATTTAATCATTGATGGAGCTAAGTTTGTCCCCAACAACTATGCTGCAGTTCTTGTTCACACTGAAGCTCCATCTGAATTGCACTTTGTGCAAGATCTTCTTGCACATAGTGAGGTTGGGTATGCATTAACACAGCCTGAATTCTTTTCAAGCCAACAAGTTCTGAGGTTTTAGAGGACTGGACTTTTTGATGATGGTGGTAAACGTGGAACTCTCAGTATTATCTTCCAAGTGGGTGATTCATCCTTTATAGTCACTCCTGGTACAGTACGCAGGGTTTTACATCTTCCAGAAGATTGTACTTTCTCAATTCCAGAGGACTCAGCACTTCGGGAGTTAATGGCTGAATTGGGATATGAAAAGAGTCTGACGAAACTTGGACAGTTGAAACGGGCTAATATCAGAAGAGAATGGAGTTTCTTCTTTGATTGCATCACCAAAGCTTTTGGGAACAAATGTTCGAATTTTGATGATATCCCAATTCTGAGTCAGCACATAGGGTATGCTATTATTCATCAAACTCATTTTGATTTTGCAACTGGAATAATTGGTTTTATTGGGGATAGGATGACAGAGGATAGAGATGTTGTTTATTTTGCTAGATTCTGTCAACTTATTTACACTTATTGTACTAATGAACCTCAATTAGTCAGTTCCTCAACCCCACCTTTTAGAGTTGCAAAACGATACTTTAATGATCTGGTAAATGCTGATACTAAGAAAACAGTGGTTAGCCCATTACAGATTCCTCAGTCTGTAAAACAGATCCTAGTAAATGCTGATCCTGATACTTATAGATCTGTTTACTCTTATGTCCAACCAACCACAAACACCCAACAACCATCATCCTCAGCACCTACCACTCATTCTACTCAACCTACCCTCAAAACATATCTCAAATCCTATCTCTCCACTTCACAGACTGCTCAACCTTCATCTTCAGCACCTACTGTGAAGCCTTCATCTTCCAAGCCAAAGAGGACAAAGAATATTCCTCAAACATCTCAAAAGAGAAGGAGGATTGCATTGAGAGATGAATCTGATTCTGAGGAACAGGTTTCTTCTAGAGAACCTGTTGTTTCTGAAGCTGAGAAAGAGATTTCTCAGAAGGATTCTGAAATTGGGGGTTCTAGGCTTCTCAAGAGGCTTAGACGAATGACAGTTCCTGAAACTCCCAAGGAATCCAAATCAACAAAGAAGTACAAGAAACAGAGGGCAAAAAGGCCAGTTTCAGATGATGAAGAGGAAGCAGCTAAGGAAGGGGATCAGGAATCTCTGATCTCACAAGACAAGGAATTTGCTCCAGTCACTTCTTCTCTATCAACTCCATCTCAGGAAGCTGTATCTGACAAGGCTAACTCACCATCTGTGTCTCTTGTTGATCCAGGCACAAGTGCTGATATTGATGTTCAACACTTGGTTGTGTCTGAAGTATTTCTCTTAGAAGCTCCAACAACACCAAATCCTTCCACAACACCTGTTACTGATGTTGTTCAAACTCCAGAGTTATCAACAACACCTTCTCTGCATCAAGATGCTGATGATCAGAATTTAGGTGAGCATCAGGATATGGCTGTTGATCAGAACTTAGAACAAGATCAGCAATTAGAGGATGCTGAAGCCTCCATTGCTACTCACAATGTTGTCTTATCAGAAGATACTGATTCTTTAAGTTCTGATGCTGCAAATGCTGGAGATACTGGTGATGCTGCTCCAACTGTAGATGCTGATGAAGCAGGTCCTTCAGGACATACTCCTCAACAGACTCTTCCTAAGTCTGAACTGGTTAAGAAGTTTGTTACCGGGGAAGCACCAGTACCTTGGAGTGAAACTCATGCAGGTCAGGAGTGGACTAAGGAATGGAACTCAGTTTCATGTGTTCCAACTGACAAGCATCTTGCTGAGCACTTGACTAAAGCCGATGAAATGTTAAATTCTGATGATTTTAAAACCCAGCTTAGAGTCACTGCATTGAGTACTAAACATTTACAAGGTCTTCATTCAACTACTCATGCAGAGCTACACAAGATTCAGGAGAACTTTATCAAACAGGAACAAGTTTGGAAAATTGATAAGAAAAAGTTCTTCCAACCTTCCATTGACAGGATTGCTTATATTGAGAAGACTCAAGATCATCAACAAGCTCAGATTGATGAAATTCTGAAAAATCAAGCTTCTCAACAATCACAACTAACTGAAATCCAATCCTCAGTGGAATTACTTATCTCTCTTTTACTACCTGCTGATGCCAAAAAGGGGGAGAAGGTAATTAAGTCCAAATGCAAAACTAACAAGACACTGCAAGGAAAGGATGATGGAAATGATGACCAAGGATACTCTGGAATGGGTAGCGGTCATAGTCAAGGTAGAAGGTTAACATCAAGACAAGCTAGTCACAGGACAAGTTCTGATACTGGGAAAAGAATAAGTTCTGCTGCTGGTAAAAAGTTAAGTTCTGATGAACTTTTAGATCTTGATGAGGAAATGTCAAGACGGTTATTTCTTCAAGAAAATCCAGGAATGGACTTGGAAAGTTTAAAGGAAGAAGAAGCCAGATTTAAATCAGAGAAAGTCACATCTAAATCTGAAGCTTCTGGTAAAAAGCCACTTCCAAAACTCAAAGGCATTGTGATCAAAGAAAGGACACATACTGAAGCAACATTGGCTAGATCACAACCACAGGTAGATCCAAGATCCAAGGGTAAAGAAAAGGTTGGTGAACCTATCAAGGTTTATGTACCTCCTGAGGAAGAAGAAATTACTGATGAAAAGGATGATCTTGCTCTGACTTCAAGAAAAGTTCTCAAAACAACCTCTGACATGGCTCAAGTTGTTCAGAGTCAAGAAATTGTAAGTTCTGATATTCAAAAGAAGCAAGTAACCTCTTACACAGCTCAAGTTAACTTGATATCAGAAGATAGACCAAAGACACTCCTACCAGGATTCACTAAAGTAAAACAGACTCAATCTTTGAAGACTACTGCAAGTGGTTTTGAAGCAAGTGTAGTTACTGGAAAGGAAGCAAGAGATAAAACTGGATTGGGTAGTGCTGATGAAAGAAGAGTACACAATACTACCAATGATCCAACTTCCTTGAGTGAACCAGGTATTGGAGCAACTCCTGAGAGATTGAATCAACTGGAATCTGTACAGATGGTTTACCATACCTACTTGAAAGAATACATCATGTTGTATTTCATGACAGATGGTAGGGTTTATCATATAAGACAAAATGCCATTCCATTGAAGTATTTTGAAGAATTGGAGCATGTACTTTTCTTACTTCAAGTGGATGACAGAATAACAGGGACTGCTGCAAACTACTTAAAAGAACAGATTCAGAGACAGAAAAGGCTTTATTTTGTTAAGTCTGACAGCACATATGTTCCAAAGTACAGAGATCACAATGGTGATATTGTTGATATGAAGCCTAATACTGCACAGATCAGAACATATCTTGGTATTAAGGGACTTGAATTCAATCGGGAGTCTGACAAAGCTTATGTCATAAGACTAGATCAGGAGTTGAGAAAAGCAAAGATCAATGATCTCAGAGCTGCAATCTTTCAAACTGGTGAAGATACTGCAGAGCTTAAAGATGTCAAAAGGAGAATGATTGATGAACTCAGATATGCTGAGAAATGTTTGTTGAAGAACTATCTCAGAACAACTCCTGACATCAGAGAGATCAGAAAATAATGAAACCAAGTCGAAGATCTACAACTGCTTAAATTCTGATATTTGTACAGACTGAAGTTGTTATCAGAAGTTGAATATTGGTAAAGCTTTAAGGACTATAAGTTGTAGTTATCTAGTCTAATTCTTATGCATTTGTACTTAATATTTTTGACATCATCAAATATCTGTTAAACTTGTATATTATGCTAATTTACAAGTTGGGGGAGATTGTTAGATATATTTGATAATGTCATGGCTAATATGTTTTATGTTTAGCTTTCAGATCTTACTTGAATAGGAGAAATCAGTACTTAACTGTTGATCAGTACTTATACTGGAAGTCAGGACTTAAGGATATCAATACTTATGTTATCAGGAGATAATCATCAGAAGATAGATATCAGAACTTAAGTGCTGAAGGACGATCAGATAAGGACAGTAGCTGATTAAAGGAAAGAAGATCAAGATAAACATAAGAAGAGATATGCATGAAGAAGGAATTCTATAAAGAATGGAATACTTGGAAGAAAAGATATATGATTGATATATTTTAGGAAGCAGAATTATATTCCATATCAATTAGCGATTATCTTGTAACTGTGTAGTATATAAACACAGACATAGGGTTTACACTATAAGTGTTATCATTATTCGAGAAGATTATTCATTGTAACCCTAGCAGCTCTCGTGATATTGTTCATCACTGAGAGGTAACAGTTCCATACTGTAACAGAGTTTATTGTTTCAATAAAGTTTGTTTTCTGTTACTTAAGTTCTTAAAGTTCGATTTGAGTGTACTATACACTGTATTCACCCCCTCTACAGTGTGTGTGTGACCTAACATCATAAACTGTATGCTAATCAATATCACAATCAACTCTCTTTTCAAAACATTATAAGCCTTTTCATTTTTAAAGAATCAATTACTGATTAAGGAATTCAATTTCTCTTTAAATGATATGAAACCCTTAATTGGACTACTTTAACTTTCAAATCATAATAATAATACGGGTGATCAGCCCGTACCGACCTCCATCTGGTCTTTAAGGTACCTATGACATAATTTCAGCCTTAAATCGGACTAGCCCCGTTAGCCTCTTATATGACTGGACTAGTCCCACTAGTCTCTTACGTCTCAATCCAATCCATTAGGAATTCATCTGGAAAACCTTGTGTTAGAAAAGAAAGGTTTTACTAAGTTCATTTTATCATTACCGAGAATATGAAATCATTCCGACTCTTTCAAGTCGAAACTCATTCTTAAGTTCAATTTCAAGGATTCAAAGAAAGTGAATGAATCAAAGGTAATCAAAGTTCAATGTTAAGGATCTTGATCAACTGATCACAAGATTTACAAGATAGGGAATCATAGCAGTTCTAAGGGTCATCATGGATAAGATTACAAAGGGATGAAGGATTATTACGCAAGGGGTTCATAAAGGTTCTTATAGGGTTTACAAGAATTCAAGGTATCAATAGGTGATCAGGATATGAATAAAAAGGTTACTATAAAGGTTTGAACAATAATCATATCAAGTCATTACAAAAACAATAACAGGGTTTCTCAAGAATCAATAACAGGTTCACAAGAAATAATAATAGGGTTTCTCAAGAATCAATAACAGGTTCACAAGGAAATAACATCAATAATCTATCATGGCATCAACAATATCCTTTCAATACACAACTTATACAAGTAGGCAGAGTTACTTGCCTGAATTCTCTTTCCTGTTTCTCAAAGGTTTAACTACTGCCACATAGTACACTTTTCCCTTTACTAGCCCGAATGCCTTCACGCTCCAAATCTACAATCCAACAATCAAACCCTAATTAGATTCTCACTCGACGTTCCCAGAACACTTAACAATTAACCCTTATCGCAAAACCCTAAGAGTATATATATATATATACTCAATCATATTCACATAGCACGATATACCATATAGTTGTACTTCAAATCAAATAGTCATCGAATCACATACATTACGACACAACCATAACACATATCACTTAATAAGGTGTACTTATATACTTTAAACTTCATACTTTGGTAAACAACCTCAATTCACATGACTCAATAACAAGCAACTCAACCCTTTTTATTTTTATCAACATTTTGAATCAATCGTATGAACTACATTATCATGCACTCATTTAACCAGATTCTAGAATCAAATCTACCGAATACTCTTAAATCAAAAACCTCCTTTACAATAGTTAAAATTCGAATGATTACAAGCCATAATCAATTTTAATAATTCTCTCCTTTTAATTCATAAATTCGAACCCCAACATAGCACAAAACCATCCAAAATCACATGCAACTAGTCTAATGCTATCATTTATACTAAACATCACTTTCAATCAACCAAATTAACTTATCAACCTTAAACCAATCCAAGATTATTAGAAAATACCAAAGATTACAACATGCATGTACTAATTCCAACTTATAATCCCATAATTCATTCTATCCCATCAATAATCATCTATAACTCTTGTTTATTAACCAAAAATTAACTTATTTACTTTCAAAAATAACACCCATTCGGCTCCAAGCAAAACAACAACATGCAAAGAAAATTTCACCAATTAAACTTATTTTAACTCCAATTTAGCAAGATCAATCCTTAAAATCACTTTATTTTGAACAAAACTAACCAAATTTGCACCGTAAACAATACCATCACATGCATCTATCAAACTAAGTTCACCAACCAATAAAATCAAAACACTTCTAAGAACAATCATTAACAAGTCATTCACATCCATAGAAATTAACTTAATTCTTTTTAAAATCAAGAATCCATTCTGTTTTATAGAAAACACCACATGCAACTATCAAAATTAAGTTTTAATATTATAGAGTTCAGTTTATACATCATTACTCACCACCGGTTCACCGGAGTTCATCACCGATGGCGGTGGTGCCCCCATTCGGGGGTTTCCAACCTTAAAACCTTCGATTAACTTCCAAAAACACAGCAACACACGCATGCAAGACTCAATCTTCACAGAATTCACATAAATTGCAATCAAGCATTCGAAAGAAACAAAGACTCGACACTCGACTCAAAACTGAACCCATTGCACACACACACTCACATGCAAGCATAAATACACACATGCACAAGGTTTGAAGCTCATATGTGAAACAAGGATAAGAATTCATGGAGGTTTTCAAAGAAATAGAGAGGGTCGAGAGATAGGTAGAGAGAGAGAGCTTCGAGAGTGAGAGAGAGAAAAGAGAGAGATGAGAGAAAGTGAGAGAAGAGAGAGAGAGAGAGAGAGAGAGTGCACGTGGTGAAAGAAAAGAAAAGGGGAGGGGAGGGATTATATATATTAGTTTGGCAAGGGTAATATGGTCATTGCACCATACTTTGATTTTTCTTTTCTCTTTTCTTTTATTCTCAATCTAAAAATGAATTCAAACAAATAATTACTCTCTCAGAAAAGATGGGAATGAAATGAATAATAATTTTAGAATATAGATCTCGAAATTAGCTTTTCATCCATATTTTTAAAATAATTTTTGAGCGAACGGTTGATTTATAACGGGGTTTACAAGATTGCGCTCAAAATAGAATTATAACTCGATAAGATCATTTTAAAATACACCGATCACGAAATAAATCCATCTATTATTTTAATAAAGTCTCTAGGACTATTTTGAAGATAACAAAACAACTTTCACACCTTGAACATACTCAGATAATTTTATAAAAACATTTAAAGGTCCAACAAACCTTATTTTAAATCAAATAAATCCCTTAAAATCATTTAAAAAGCAGCAGAGCATATAATCAAGCATATTTCCAAGCAATCACGTATCACAACTCATACTCGATCACAAATTTTCCTTTTTATTATTATTATTATTCCCCTTTTCGCGTATAGGGTCGCGTTCTGCTTGACGGCCCGACGCTAAGTGTTTCAATTACGCTTCACAATCAATTCTTTATACCAACTAACACGTCACTAGAAAATAATACTTACTTAAAAATTTCCATTTCACATAACAACACATAGTTCACATTTAAACACTTTAATCCCTTTTAAGACAGGTTCCATTCTACCTGACGGCCCGATAATACAACTTATCCCCTAAGCTGACTCATCAAACTGGAACGCGTCATTTTACATTCCCAGTTACTAATATACAATAAGGATAATTAACCAACAAAATCATTTAATCCCTTTATTAAATCACATAAATTATAATTACACCACAAAATCATACTTTATTCTCTTAATTACGTCACGAAATTCCCGGTCGTTACAATCTACCCCCTTAAAAGGATTCTGTCCCCAGAATCTAGGCTAAGCAAATAGATGGGGATACTTTTCTTGCATTTCACTTTCTAATTCCCAAGTTGACTCTTCCACTATTGGATTTCTCCACAACACTCTAACTAGAGGTACAACTTTATTTCTAAGCGTCCTCTCTTTTCGATCTAAGATTTGAACTGGTTGTTCAACATAAGACAAATCTTGTTGTATTTCCACTGGTTCCAACTCGATCACATGGCTTATATCAGCATTATATTTATTTAGAAGAGAAACATGAAACATGTTATGAAGATGTTGCATATGCGGGGGTAACGCTAATTCATATGCCATTTTTTCAACTTGTTTAAGTACTTCAAAAGGTCCAATATACCTGGGACTCAACTTCCCTTTCTTTCTGAATCTGGATAAACCTTTTCACGGAGATATTTTTAACAACACTTTGTCTCCAGGCTCTAATTGCATATCCTTTCGTTCTCGATTCGCTCCTTTTGTCGATCTTGAACAGCAATTAATCTTTTTCGAATCATTTCCACTTTCTCTTTCGTCTGTTGAACTAGCTCTGGGCCAATTAATTTGCGCTCACCAACTTCGTCCCAATATGTAGGGGATATGCATTTTCTTTCATGCAATGCTTCATAAGGCGGCACGCCAATACTCGCGTGATAATTGTTGTTGTAGGAAAACTCAATCAATGGCAAATGATCATCCCAATTTTCTTTGAAATCTATTACACAGGTTCGCAACATATCCTCGATCGTTTGAATTGTCCTTTCACTTTGTCCGTCAGTTTGCAGATGATATGCCATACTTATTTTCAGCTTAGTTCCCAAATGATCATGAAATTGCCGCCAAAATCTCGAGTTAAACCTCAGGTCTCTATCAGACACAATAGACACTGGAACTTCATGACGTATTGAAAGGCATATGTCATAGCCTATTTGTTTATTCGAGGATTTAACTCAACTCAAATAAGAATGTAATAAGTAAATAGTGGATCTATCGTCAGAGAGATCTCACAGAGTAACATATGTCAAAGGATTAAGAAGCATTGTTCATCTACAGACTTGATGACTTAATTCACTGGAAGAAGCTCAAGCAATTGATCAAGCCTCAGTGATATAAATCAAGATTGTGGATTTAATCAAGTGACAGAGATCTCGTCAGGGTATCAATTAATTACAAGGATTTAGTCCGAAGAAAATCAAGAGTATCAAGGTCAAGGCATGAAGAAACGTCACGGAAGTTAGTCACTCATGAACCAGACAGTACATCGAGTGTCAACATTGAAGTGGTGGAATTGAATCATATATTTCAGTGATTTTCAGAAAATTTACAGAAGAATGGATGCTGCTCAAGATTAGTATTAATTCTCTATTAATTAATTAAGTCATATAATTTAATTAAGAAAATAAATTATATCTTCAAAGATTAATTTATTTGATTAATTGAATTAATTGATTAATTAATTCTGAATTAATATTAAGAATTTTCAGAATTTAAATTGGTTTAATAATCTGTTTTAATTCAACAAGACAACTGATTGTATTAGTATGACAATCGGTATGACAATCAATAGTCATACTGAAAGTCATGCTAATTCAAAAGGATTGTCTTACCAGAATTATTATAGGATTTAAATCTATTTATTTTCAGCAAAAACAATCTGATTGTCCTACCGAAAGTCTTGCTAGTTCATTCTGGATTGTCTTGCTAGCTCTAAAGATAGTTCTACCGATTGTCTTGCTGAGCCAAGGGATTGTCATTGCAGTTCATTTCCATTCGGCTGTTTTGATAAAAGAAGCAGAAGACATTCATTCTATTAAAAAACAGAACACACAAGTCAAGAACACAGCAGAAACAAAAGCAAATCATTTCATTTTTCATCTGCTTTATTCAAGATCAAAATTTTAGATTGTAAAGTTAAATCCAAACCACTAGAATTATTTATCTTGTTCTTGTGTAAAAATCTAGCGGATCAAAATCCCTAGAACTTAATCTCAAATCGCTTATAGCATTTGATCTTTTTTATTGCAAAAATAGAAAAAGTTCATGTTGAATTTATTCTAGATTTGTGATAATTGATTTGAGATTAATCCCTTGTAAACGATACCGTTGTTGTAACACCTTTCAAGTTTAATAATAATTTTATTTAGAATTTTGTTTCACTTTTTTATTCCGCATTTTATTCGATTAAACGGTATTGTTTGTATTCAACCCCCCTTCTACAAACATATTGAGACCTAACAATTGGTATCAGAGCCTTCTGATTAACGTACAAATCAAGATCCTAGACTTTTGTGTTTCTTTCACTCCTTGAATTTTTTATTCACTCTCAAAAAAATTCATAATGACTACACAAAAAATTGGAACCGTTAAAATTCCATTATTCGATAAAGAAAATTATGTTATGTGGAAGAAGAAGATGCTATTGTTTTTACAAGTTGCAAATTCCAAATATCTGGAAGTGTTAAAGAAGGGTCCTAAAATTCCGATGGTTATTGGACCAGAGGTAATAGAAAATGATGTGGTGATTACCAATGCAAGAACTTATGTGAAAGATCCTGAGGATTTCTCTCCTGCTGAAAAAGAAGAAGCCTCCCTGGATGCTAGCCTTCAATTAATTTTAGTAGATTCCCTTGATCCCTTGATGAATAGACATGTGATGAACTGCAAAGATTCCAAACATATCTGGGAAACTATTGAGGTTATTAATGAAGGCATAGAGGAAGTTAGGGAGAACAAGTTAGAAATCCTAACCTCTGAGTATGAATACTTTAAATCCAATCCAGGAGAAGGAATCACTGAAGTGTTTGAGAGGTACAATGCATTGATCAACAACCTGAACATTAATGGTAAATACTATTCCATCAGGGAGGTCAACAAAAAGTTCCTTTTAACACTGCCAACTCATCTCGAACATAGAATCACTGCCATAAGAGAAGCAAGAGATCTGAGTGAGATTTCTTTGGAAAGGCTCTATGGTGTGTTAAAGACTTATGAGTTGGAGCAGATTCAGCAGAAGGAAGTTTACGGGAAAGGAAGAGTGGTCAGCACGTCTACTGCTCTAGTAGCTGATGAACAACAACAACAACCACAACATCAACAATCTCAACAGTCAGAAAGAATGGTACAGTCTTCCAAGGTTGAAGAAAATGTGATAGTAGCAGAATTTGATCCTCCTACTACAAATGAATCAGGAGATGATTTTTATTCCTTGGAAGAACTGGAGCAATTGGAGGATGAGTCAACGGCCCTGATTGTCAAGAGATTCTCAAATGTCAGATTCAAAAGGAATCCCAAGTTCAAGTACAAGTCCAACTACAACAGATTCCAGAAAGGTGGATCTTCATCCTCTAACACCAGCAGTGGTGGGTACAAAACAGGGATGGTTGATCGAAGCACCATTCGATGCTTCAACTTTAATGAGTTGGGACACTGTGCCACAGAATGCAGGAAGCCAAAACAATTTAGGAAGAACTCTTATGATTCTAATCAGAAGAGTAAATCTGAAAGGGCTTACCTGGCAAAGGGAAGAAGCTGGGATCATACTGACAGTGAAGATGAAGAAGTTGGGAATCTTGCTCTCATGGCTAGTGATGCAAATACCTCATCGTCAAGAAAAGAGGTAAAATTTACTGATGCTGAATTAGTTTATCATCTAGGAGGTTTCTTAGATTGTGCTCGTCGTGATAATGAATTGTTAAATCAACAAATCAAAGACCTTGAGAAAGAGGTCAATGAATTAAGACTTGTGCACATTAATCAAGATAAATTAAAAGAACAAGTATCTTTTCTAGAGAATAGAGTTGACTGTTATAGACAACTTGAAACTATTCTCAAAGACAAGATCACCGGTCTTGAGGCTAAGGTTAAAGCTTACTTTAATTCTTGTTCGAAGTCCAAAGAGTTTTACAATAAGCAAGCTGTTAATCAAACATCTGGAATAGGTTATGATTACAATGATGCTATTGGAAAATTAGGCATAAACTCCCCTCCTCATGTCTGTGCTAAAGGCAGGGAAGTACCACATGTGCTTAAGGGTGTTGATGAACCCCTCTATAAAGAATCAATTGCTGAACCATTTGATGAGACCTCATTTATCATTCAAGAAGAAATCCGTGCTGAAGATAATGCTAATGAGAAAGCTGTCTCCAAGTCAAGTGTGTCAAAAGTTCCAGTCAAGGTTGTGAAAGCAACTGAGACTAATTCAGACACACATGAGTTGGATAACACAAATGCCATGTCTACCATGCATAAGTTGCCTATTGTTAATCCCTCTCATAAAGCATGTGGTGTTCCTGATTGTATGTCTTGTGCTTTTAATCTGATGTATGCTTATTTTAATGGTAAGCATGTTTCTAATGATAAGACTACTCCTCGTCAGCATGTGAATAATAGAAAGCATGATAGGTCTAAGACTGCTAGTCCTCCTAAAGCTAGAAAGGAGACATTTGTGCCTAAGCCTAAACAGAAATTTGTCAAGGCTGTTCACAAGGTCAAATGTCCAGTCACTGAGAAAGTTGAGAATATTAAAATTAAGAATGTTGTTTTGCCTGATAAAGGCCAATTTTACAAATATGCCGGACCCAGCCAAGCTTGGGTTCCGAAGAAGGTCTAATCCATTTGTATTGCAGGGCATTAAACAGGTACAACCGGTAGTGTGGATTCTTGACAGCGGATCGTCAAGACATATGACCGGAGATAGAGCCCTGCTATCAAATGTGGTTGAGAAAGCTGGCCCAGTGGTTACCTTTGGAGATAACATCAAAGGTTTAACGGAGGGATATGGCTGTTTGCTAGCTGGAAATGTTATCATTGAAAATGTGTATGTTGTGCAAGGACTTGAACACAATCTGCTTAGCATTAGTTAGTTCTGTGACAACGGCTACAATGTTTTATTCGACAAGCTGAAGTGTCAGATTCTGCACAAGAAAAGTGAAAAACCTTCCTTGATGGGAATCCGGAAAGGAAATCTGTTCGTAGCTGACATAAACTCTGGAAGCAATCCTGAAGTCAATTGTTTCTATGCAAAGGCATCGTCAGATGAGAGTTGGCTATGGCACAAGAGACTTTCTCATCTCAATTTCAAAACAATGAATTCTCTTGTCAAAAGAGAATTGGTCAGAGGTCTGCCTCAACTGGAATTCTCCCCAGAAGGACTATGTGAGGCTTGCCAGAAAGGAAAGTCAAAGAAAGCAAGTCACAGAAGCACTGACACATCTTCCATAACTGGTGTTTTGTAATTATTGCACATGGATTTATTTGGACCAGTTAATGTCCTTTCGATGTCAAAGAAGTGTTACTGTCTTGTGATAGTTGATGACTATTCCAAGTATACGTGGGTTTTATTTCTTCACTCTAAGGATGAAATACCACAAGTTGTGACTGATCATATCAAGATGATTGAGTTAGATTCTAATGTCCCTGTTAGAGCAATAAGGTCAGATAATGGAACATAATTCAAGAATTCACTTCTCAATGGATTCCGTACAGACAAAGGGATTACTAGACAATTTTTAACTCCTAGAACCCCTCAGCAAAATGGAGTGGTAGAAAGGAAGAATCGTACATTGATTGAAGCTGCAAGAATGATGTTAAGTGAATCAGGTCTTCCAATGTACTTTTGGGCTGAAGCTGTCAATACTGCATGTTATACTCAGAATCGAACTCTAATCAACAAAGACTTCATGAAAACTTCTTATGAGATTTTGAATGAACAGAAACCTTCTATCAAATACTTTCATGTATTTGGTGCCAGATGCTTCGTGCTCAAGGATGGAGATGATCGTCGTGGTAAATTCGAGGCAAAGGCATATGAGGGTATTTTTGTTGGATATGGAAGAAGATCATACAGAGTGTATATCATTGATCAACACAAAGTAACTGAAAGTGTCAATGTTACATTTGATGACAATAAACTCCCTAGTATCCAAACTGAAGATCCTTCTGAGAAACTGAAGTTTGATGATATGTCAGATTCAGAATCAGAACATGGTCAAGAACCTGAGGTTGTTGCTGGTGAAGAACCTGTTAATCATGATGATACTCAAGGTAATAGTGATGGAAACTTTGGCAACAATGGAGATACCACTGCTACTGACGGAGAATCTTCAAGTTAACATGGCAACAACTCAGGGGGAGATGTTGAAGGATCATCTAGTAGGATATAACATCCCAATGAATTTCAAGGCGAATCATCAAGATCAAATCTTCCAAGACAGACTGTCTGGAATAAAGCTCATCCTTTTGAGTTGATTATTGGTGATCCAGATGTTGGAGTCAGAACTAGACGTGCTACTCAAAATGAGTGTCTGTTCTCAGGATTTCTTTCTGAGATGGAACCTAAGAAGATTGAGGAAGCACTAACTGATCCAGATTGGGTGATTGCTATGCAAGATGAACTCAATCAGTTTGAAAGTCAACAAGTCTGGAAACTGGTACCTAGACCTACACACAAGAGAGCTGTTGGTACTCGGTGGGTATTCAGGAATAAACTAGATGAAGATGGTGTCGTTATAAGAAACAAAGCAAGACTGGTAGCTAAAGGGTATTCACAAGTTGAAGGCATTGATTATGATGAAACCTATGCTCCAGTGGCTAGACTAGAGGCCATCAGGATATTTTTGGCATTTGCAGCATTCTCTAACTTTAAAGTTTATCAAATGGATGTCAAGAGTGCCTTTCTAAATGGAAAGCTGGATGAAGAGGTATATGTAGAGCAACCTCCTGGTTTTGAAGATCCAGATCATTTGGATTTTGTCTACTTTCTTTTCAAGGCTATCTATGGACTCAAACAGTCTCCGAGAAAATGGTATGACACTCTCTCTAAATTTCTTATTGAAAATAGCTTTATTAGAGGTGTCATAGACAAAACTCTCTTTTCTAAAAAGCATAAGAATGATACAATATTAGTCCAAGTCTATGTGGATGATATAATATTTGGGTCTACTAATGATAATCTCTTTAAGAGATTGGTAAGTTAATGCACAACAAATTTGAAATGAGCATGATGGGAGAGCTGAAGTTCTTTCTTGGATTACAAGTAAATCAAAGGTTAGATGGAACTTTTATTTGTCAATCCAAGTATCTCAAGGAACTCCTCAAAAAGTACAATCTAGAGGATTCTACATCAGCAAGGACTCCGTCAACTATAGCTGTCAAGCTTGGACCATGTAAAAACTCCATTAAGGTAGATGTCACAAGCTATAGAGGTATGATTGGCTCATTACTCTATCTTACTGCAAGTAGACCAGATATTATGTATGCTACATGCTTATGTGCAAGGTTCCAAGCGGATCCTAGAGATATTCATCTCGTTGCTGTTAAACGAATCTTAAGATATCTTAAGGGAACACCAAATCTAGGTATTTGGTACCCTAAAGAATCTGGTTTTAACCTTGTTGGATATACAGATTCAGATTACGCAGGAAGTGTTGTTGATAGGAAAAGCACCTTAGGGAGTTGTCAATTCCTAGGTAGCAGGCTAGTCTCATGGTACAGCAAGAAACAGCAAACAGTTTCCAACTCAACGGCCGAGGCTGAATATATTGCTGCTGGAAGCTGCTGTGCTCAGATCTTGTGGATTAGGAACTAGCTACGAGACTATGGCTCTGTATTGAACAAAATTCCTATTTTATGTGACAATACAAGTGCAATAGCCATCACCAACAACCCTGTGCAGCATTCGAGGACAAAGCACATCGACATCAGGTATCATTTTATTAGAGAGCACGTCATGAATGGTACTGTTGAACTATTTTTTGTTCCAACAAAAGAACAAATAGCAGATATTTTCACTAAACCTCTTGATGAATCCACATTTACCAAATTAGTTGGTAAATTGGGTATGTTGAATAGCTTTAGTGATTAAACTTGTGAATATCTGAAATCTGTTCTTGAGTGAATTTAAAAATGAATTTTTCATAAATGAAAAATTCATTTGCAAATTTATTTAGTCATTTTCCAAAATTTCCTGCTTATTTCTATGTAATTTTTATTATCTCATATGTTTTATTTATTCTACTTGTTAATTTTAAATATCTCAGAATATTTTATTTTCACTAAAAATATTTTTCTATGAATTTTACTTTCTAAAATTCAACAGAAATCTATTTTTGGAATGAAAATAATTAATTCTGAAATATTGTCTTTGTTTTTGTAAATATTTTCTGAATTTTTACTATTAATATAAGACTTTATTTCAGTTTTCCATATTTGTTAATATTTTCTGTAAATATTTAATTGTCTCTCTACTGAAATGACAATCGATAAGACAATTGAAATTGTCTTGCTGAAAATCATTTCAGTACATATATATATATATATTTATGTGTGTTTATTTTGATTTTAATGCTGCTATGACAATCGACAAGACAATTGAAATTGTCTTGCTGAAAGTCATTTCAGTCTAATTGTGTTTTATTTTGTTAATCAGTATAGTTTTATACTGGCAAGACAATCGGTATGACTATCAATTGTCTTGCCAGTTATAAACCTTATATATAAATATTTTCCTTTTATTTTATACTGGTATGACAATCGGTATGACTATCAGATTGTCATACCAGTTATATATATTTAGTATTTATTATTTTTATTACTTCTATTTCTTCTATTTTTCAGAATTGCCTTGTATGACTATCGGTATGACAATCGGTAAGACTATCCCGAATTGTCATACCAGTTGTCTATTTAGTGTTTCTTTGTCTTGTTAAAATCATTCACTTCAGTTTTTCAAAAAAAAAAATTCCAACAGTTTTCTTCATTATTCTCTCGTTTCTCTCTCTCTCTCTCTCTCTCTCTCTCTCTCTCTACTCGATCTTAATCAAATCCATCTCCATTGTCTGTCTTCCTTGCTTGAGTTTTTTACTCAGCATACTAAAACTTCACTCCTGTGATATATACACACGTATATACTTACAGAAGTACTGCCCATTTTTTTCTTTCTTTTCTTTTACTTCAATTCGATTTTTCCCCCAAATTAGTTTTTTTATTTTTAATTTTAATTTCTGTTTTGTGTCTTTTGGTTTTTCAAATCTGCGTTTGTGAGTTAAGAATTTTAACGAGATACATTTCTGTCTAAATTTTTCGATTATAATTAATTTAATTCGAATTATTAAATTAATTTAATTAATTCGAATTTTCTTAATATTATTCTTAAAATTCTGAAAGTGTGTGTCTTATTATTATTTTAAATGGCTCTCAATTTCCAAATTGTTTCGCATAATCTTGTTGGTTATTTTAATCCAGATAAATGTGATGTAGAAAAATTTAAGCTGTGGATTAGATTTTTAAATGACCATTCGATTGTTAGCTCTGCTATTAAATCAAATGTGATTTTAAATATTGATCTGCTAAGACTGATTTGCACAACCTCTACTGTGGCCAATGATTTTAAATCGTTTTCATTCACCGTGGCAAACACACAGTATGTGGTTGATGAAACAGTCGTCAATCGAGCTTTAAATTTTCCTATGGACAATTTCTGTAATTTGCCCTCTGAAAATGATATTTCAAACTTTTTCCATGCTATTCACTATCAGGGGGTGATCAATTTAACCAAACTTTCAAAATCCAATTTGGTGTCTGAATGGGACATTTTCTTCGATACACTTTCTAAAGTGTTTGCCAACTGCACTAAATCCAACTTTCACAACATCACTTCCACTCTGCAGTATATTGGTCTTGCGGTTGTTTTCAATCAAAGGATCAATTTTGGCAAACTACTTTTACTCATTCTCTTGAGACGTCTCACTACTGCTTTATGTGATCATTCTACAAATCGTAGGGTCTCGTATTACTATGCTCGTTTTCTCATGCTCATAGCAGAACATATTCTCTCACCTGAGCACAAAGCCTTTTTTGCTAACTCCGCAGTAACCGAACCCCCTCCTGTAAGCAAAAAGATTTACACCCGCCAAGACACAACCTTCAAATTCATGCAAGTTCCAGTACTTGTATCTGCTTTCATGGCCACTTATATTCCCTTACCTATTTTCAATCTTCCCGGTCATGAACAGCAAGCTCAACCTCCAGTGGTTCAAGCCACCCAGGCTCCTCCAACATCAGATGCTCTTCCATTACAGGTAGTAATTCCTCACTCTCACTCCATTCCTACTTCTGTTGAAAGACCCCCAGTGGTTGATAGGACTGACCATGAAGTTGTAGAACCACAGCTTCAATCCCAGGTCATAGAGCCAAACACAAAGTCACAACCTATCTCAACCTCTCCCCCACTGTCTAAAATGTTACCCAGAAGGTTAATAGGAAGTAGTGTATTGGTGGATGTGAATGAACCCTCAGCTCTGCCTCCTCCGAAGAAAAGAAGAACATTCACTGAGGCATCTGAAAGCCCATCCTTGTCCTCCCAACAGGACATGGACTTTGAAATGGCCACTGAACAGTTACTAGAAACATCCTCTCAACAGGATGAATCTATTGAAATTCGCCATAGGGCCATGACATCCTGTACTGAGTCAAGCACAATTCCATTACTCACAATGGAACCATACATACCCACAGATGTTACTCAGGACACAGAGCGAGGAGTGCACATAGAGTCGGTTACAGTGCCTGCCATAGTTACGGCAGAAGAGCAGTTACATGCTTCTGAGGGAAAATCTGACTCTCAACCACCTTTAATAGAGTCATTTTCTCCCCTCCCAGATCCAACACCTCTGGCTCCCTCATGGGATTCTCCACTCGCAGATTTATCTGGAGAAAGTGGAGGGCAACTCGGTCAATCTATCCCTGAAGCAATTCAGACATCTATTTCACATGAAATGATAGGTTTCACTGAGGATCGGGACTCGCGAATTCCCATTGCACCACCACTGACCTCTCTTGAAGAGGCTAGGGTGATTTTAATTGCAGGTACAGAAGAACAGCAACAGGAAGACTCCTCACGAGCAATTATATTGAGAGAAACACAAGCACGTGAGGTGAGTGAACCAAACACGAGTGAAATTCAGGTGAGAGCACACACAGACACAGACACTGAAAACCTGTTAGCTCAAATTGCTGCTTTAAAAGAAGAACTTGCTAAAAGCGAAGCTGAAGCTAAATCATTCAAAGCACAAGTGGTTGAACGGTCTTCTTCTTCCACCTCTGTCAACAATCAGCTGGCACTCATCAGGAATGATATCTCAGATTTCAAGACCACTGTCATACCAAAGCTCAATTCCATTCAGGAAACTCCAACTTTATCAGCTGATGACATTTCTAACTTCTGCTCTCTACATACAAGAATGACTTCTCTTGAAGACCTGGTTGAAATGAATCATTCACTGGACTCCTCCAGATTTCTAAAGATAGAAACGGGCATGGAACATCTCAATGAAGGGATGAAACACTTGTATTTCATGATCAAGAATTCTCACTGCCCTAATGAAGAACAAAGAACTTACTTTGAAGGGCCGTCTGGTGGAGGCTCAGGCTCTGGAGGTGATGGAGGTTCTAAAGGAAAGTCAGTAGAGGATCCCTCAACTAAGGGGGAGAAGAAAGGGAGTAGTGGAAAGGGAAAAGAAAAAGATACCTCTGCTGGAGATAAAGGAAAGGCTGATGATGTCTACTACAGTGGAGAACATGATGACTTTGATATTTTTGACATTCCCACTGAACCAGTCTTGGAAGATAAAGATGGTTTATTTGAAGTTGAAGAGGAAAGTGATTTTGGAGAATGGGAAGAGGAAGCTACAGTGGATCCTATCTTTGAGAAAGAGTTTTAGCAACAGCAGTCAGACTTGAAAAGAAAAGAAGCTGAACTCAAAAAGGTATCCCAGATCATTGACATGAGGAAAAGCATTGAACGAACAGAAACTCTTGAAAAGCAACGTCTTCATGACATTAAAGCCAAAGAAAGGAGAAGAGATGTAAGGCTGAAGATTGGTGAAAAATGGGATGAGGCTAGGAAAGTACTTGATATGCCTCAGCTGAGCACTAACAATGATAGGCAGTTCCTACATCTTCTTGACAAGCTGGAAATCTCAAATCCTAACAATGACATGTACATGAATGCTATCAAGACTGAAGTCTCAAGGATGACAGCTGCCTTTGACAAATCCCTAAATGAGATGAGCATATTTGTATATTGTCAGAGCGAAGGATCTTTCAAGGTGTCACTTCATCTGTTTGAGAATCGTTCTTTGTCAGAGATTTGGGTTCTTCTCAACAAAGTAAAAAGAAGCTCAGAATTGAATGAAGTTCTTCGAGAAAGGCTTAAAGAGTTTGCCAGTAGGGCTAGTCCTCAAGTGGTCAACAATCCTCATCAGGTGAGATTCTTTAAGTCTGATTGTCTTCAAATCTGTCAGCTAGATGCACAATCTCTTAAAGACTACTCAGCTAGCATCTGGTCTGGATGGAACATCATTTAAGAACTGCTGGATACTCATCCATGTTGAAGACTCAAGCTGCTGATTTGATTCATGCTTATTGTGAAAAGAATATTAAAAGGTACAATCAGTTCAAGAATAAGCTGAAGTTAGTTGGAGTTCAACCAGTCAGACCAGCAAGCTTTACTTCAGAAAAGGATCGTGTCTTTGACAAGGAGTTGCTTCAAGATTTAGAAGAAGGTGAAGTCAGAAGAGAAGACAACTGAAGTCAATTAGCTCAAAACTCAATGTAATATGATTAGAGCTTTATGAATCAAGATAGACTAATGTAGTTATATGTTCAGGCTAGAGGAACATCTATCTTGTATTCACTTGTAAATTTCTTTTGGAATCTGGAAAATGTTAAATATAATCCAGAACTTTTCTGCTATTTACTTTGCATTACTGTTTATATCTTTTTCTTATTTGTTAGTTGAGTTATCCTCTAGGTATTTGTTGTTATTGTCTAACAAGCAAATAGGGGGAGATTGAAAGGCATATGTCATAGCCTATTTGTTTATTCGAGGATTTAACTCAACTCAAATAAGAATGTAATAAGTAAATAGTGGATCTATCGTCAGAGAGATCTCACAGAGTAACATATGTCAAAGGATTAAGAAGCATTGTTCATCTACAGACTTTATGACTTAATTCACTGGAAGAAGCTCAAGCAATTGATCAAGCCTCAGTGATATAAATCAAGATTGTGGATTTAATCAAGTGACAGAGATCTCGTCAGGGTATCAATTAATTACAAGGATTTAGTCTGAAGAAAATCAAGAGTATCAAGGTCAAGGCATGAAGAAATGTCACGGAAGTTAGCCACTCATGAACCAGACAGTACATCGAGTGTCAACATTGAAGTGGTGGAATTGATTCATATATTTAAGTGATTTTCAGAAAATATACAGAAGAATGGATGCTGCTCAAGATTAGTATTAATTATCTATTAATTAATTAAGTCATATAATTTAATTAAGAAAATAAATTATATCTTCAAAGATTAATTTATTTGATTAATTGAATTAATTGATTAATTAATTCTGAATTAATATTAAGAATTTTCAGAATTTAAATTGGTTTAATAATTTGTTTTAATTCAACAAGACAACTGATTGTATTAGTATGACAATCGGTATGACAATCAATAGTCATACCGAAAGTCATACTAATTCAAAAGGATTGTCTTACTAGAATTATTATAGGATTTAAATCTATTTATTTTCAGCAAAAATAATCTGATTGTCCTACCGAAAGTCTTGCTAGTTCATTCTGATTGTCTTACTAGCTCTAAAGATAGTTCTACCGATTGTCTTGCTGAGCCAAGGGATTGTCATTGCAGTTCATTTCCATTCAGCTGTTTTGATAAAAGAAGCAGAAGACATTCATTCTATTAAAAAACAGAACACACAAGTAAAGAACACAGCAGAAACAAAAGCAAATCATTTCATTTTTCATCTACTTTATTCAAGATCAAAATTTTAGATTGTAAAGTTAAATCCAAACCACTAGAATTATTTATCTTGTTCTTGTGTAATAATCTAGCGGATCAAAATCCCTAGAACTTAATCTCAAATCGCTTATAGCATTTGATCTTTTTTATTGCAAAAATAGAAAAAGTCCATGTTGAATTTATTCTAGATTTGTGATAATTGATTTGAGATTAATCCCTTGTAAACGATACCGTTGTTGTAACACCTTTCAAGTTTAATAATAATTTTATTTAACTTGAATTTTGTTTCACTTTTTTATTCCGCATTTTATTCGATTAAACGGTATTGTTTGTATTCAACCCCCCTTCTACAAACATATTGAGACCTAACACGTATCACGATCTCGTCCAGATACACTTTGACCAACTTTTCCAATAAAAATCTTTCGTTTATCGGTAAGAAATGCGCTGATTTCGTCAATCGATCGACTATTACCCAAATTGCATCATGATTAGACTTGGTCTTTGGCAATCCTACCATGAAATCCATCGCGATATGTTCCCATTTCCATTCTGGTATGTCTAGTGGTTGAAGCAATCCACTTGGCCGTTGATGTTCCGCCTTTACTCTTTGACACGTATACACTTACTTATCCATTCTGCGATTTCCTTTTTCATATTTGGCCACCAATAACTCTCTTTTAAGTCCTTGTACATTTTCATACTTCCAGGGTGATTTGAAAATCTTGAGTTATGCGCTTCGTGCAAAATCTCATGCTTTAGCTCCACAATGTTAGGTATCCAAATACGTGAGCTAACACGATATATTCCTTTTCCATCCCTTTAAGCTATAATTTCCTCTCTTGACAACTTATCTTTCTCGCGATTCATCACTTGCTCTTGACAACATCGAATCTTTTCCAAAATTTCAGGTTGAAATGACATCGTGTACATTGCTTCACCTCCAAATTCTGGAGTCTGCACCTCTATTTCCATCTTTTCAAAATCCTTGATCAATTCCTCTGACGAAGTTAAGATATTCAATCTTTCCTTGCGACTTAAAACATCTACTACCATATTCGCCTTTCCAGGATGATAATTTATTGCACAGTCGTAATTTTTGATCAATTCTAACCATCTTCTTTGTCTCATATTCAACTCCTTCTGAGTGAAAATATACTTTAAACTCTTATTATTTGTATTGATCTCGCACTTTTCCCCATACAAATAATGCCTCCAAAATTTAAGGGTAAACACAATTGCTGCCAATTCTAAATCATGCGTGGGATACTTCTGTTCATGTGGCTTTAGCTTCCTTGACGTATGTGCTATTACTTTCTCGTGTTGCATTAACACACATCCCAATCCTTTATACGAAGCATCACTAAAGATCACAAACTCTCCTTTTTCATCTGATAATACCAGGACTGGGGCGGTTACCAATCGCTTCTTTAATTCCTGAAAACTTTCCTCGCACTTATCCGTCCACACAAGCTTCTCGTTCTTCCTTGTCAACTTAGTCAATGGAACAGCAATCTTAGAGAAATCTTGCACAAACCTTCTATAGTATTCGGCTAATCCCAGAAAACTTCTGACCTCCGTAGGAGTCTTGGGCCTTTCCCAATTCATCACAGCTTCTATCTTGGCTATATCTACTTTGATTCCTTCTTTATTGACTACATGTTCAAGAATTTGTACTTCCTTTAGCCAAAACTCACACTTTGAAAACTTGGCATATAACTTTTCTTTTCTCAAAATTTCTAAGGAAATCCTCAAATTCTCCATATGGTCTTCCTCCGTCTTGGAATATATCAATATATCGTTGCTAAATACTATAACGAACTTATCCAAATATTGCTTGAATACTCTGTTCATAAGATCCATAAATGCGGCTGGCGCGTTTGTCAAACCAAACGCCATTACCAAAAACTCGTATTATCCATATCTCATTCGAAACGCCGTCTTGGGTATATCTTCCACTTTAATCTTTAGCTGATGATACCCAGATCTTAAATTAATCTTGGAGAAATAAGTAACTCATTTTAACTGATCAAACAAGTCATCAATTTGCGCTATAGGGTACTTATTCTTAATCGTCAACTTATTCAATTCACGATAATCAATGCACAACCTCATACTTCCATCTTTCTTCTTTACAAATAACACCGGTGCACCCCACGGGGATACACTCGGGTGTATAACTCCTTTATCTAACAATTCTTGTAACTGCGCTGCTAATTCCTTCATCTCAACTAGTGCCATTCGATAGGGAGCTTTCGATACCGGTTCCGTTCCAGGAGCCAAATCAATCGTAAACTCAATCTCTCTATCTGGAGGTAATCCAGGCAATTCATCTGAAAACACATCGGGAAAATCTCTTACTACTGGAATATCCTCCATCCTTACCGATTCTTTCTCCACATCTTTAACATGAGCCAAATAAGCTTTGCATCCTTGTCGTAACAATCTCTTTGTCTGAATAGCTGTCAAAAACTTCATCTCTTGTCTTTTCCCCTTGAATATCACTTCGACACCATCCTTGGTCTTTAACTTCACCTTCTTGCTTTTACACTCTATTTGCGCCTCGTGGTTTAACAACCAATCCATTCCTAATATAATGTCAAATTCTCCTAACTTAAAAGGAATTAAGTCAGCAGAAAAGTGCCGACCTTCTATAACCACAACACAATCGGGACAAACCTTATTAACAATGACTTTGTCTTGATTTGCTACTTCTATAATCAGACTGGGTTCAAGATAGTACGCAACATACTTTAGTCTATCAAGAATACTTTCAGAAATAAAAGACCTAGTTGCTCCAGAATCCATTAATACTTTTACTTCTACTGAGTTAATAACAAGCATACCTGCCACCACATCCACATCTTGCACATCATCTTTCATCATCATATTGAAGGTTCTAGCTCTAGGTTGAGCTGTTGGTGCTGGGAGAGGCGGCGGTCCAGCAATCCTAAGAACATTGGCCTTTTGAACAGGCTCCTTGCAGTTTCAGGCCATATGGCCCACTTTTCCACACTTGAAACTGGTTAAGTCAAGCTTCTTTGCTCCATTTGGGCACTCCGATGAGTAATGCCCTTTCTGGTTACACTTAAAACAGGTTACATCCAACTTGTTACACCTTCCCGGGAGACTCCCACAAACTTTGTACTCTTGGATCTGAGGTCTACTATCCTTTCCCGGTTGTCCTGCCTTCTAGAAACGGTTCTTCTGAGCTCCGTTACCGGGTTTGAACTTCTGAAACTTTTGATTGACCTCCACCATTCTTTCCAAACTTTCCTCTAAACTTTGAACTTCCTTGCTCTTGCTCCGAGCTCTCAAACTTCCTTTTTCCTACCTTCATTTTCTCTTTTTGCAGCTTCACGCTCTCCTTCCACTATCATTGCCTTTTGTACTAGGGCGACATAGTTCTTGATCTCCAACAGCGCCACTTAACTTCGAATCCATGGCCTAAGTCCCTGTTGGAACCTTTTGGCCTTCTTCGCCTCCGTATTCACATACTCAGGTACAAATCTAGACAACTCTGAAAATTTCACTTCATATTCTGCTACCGACATATCTTCATGTCTAAGGTCCAAAAATTTCATCTCCAACTGGTCTTACATATAACTTGGAAAATACTTTTCCAGAAACATCTCAGTAAACTTTTCCCATGACAAATCCTTCCCTTTAAGCAAAGCTTTAGAAGATTCCCACCAGAAACTCGCCTCGTCTTTAAGGTAATAACTCGCATACTGAGCTTTCTTTTCATCCTTAACTTCTGCTAACTCAAACGCTTTCTCAATTTCTCTTAACCGCGACTTAGCTTTTATCGGGTCGGGAAAACCAAAGAACTCTGGGGGATGAACAGATTGAAAGTGTTTGAAGTTTCCAACTTTAGGGGCTATGGGTTGTTGTAAAAGTTGAGCAAGTCGGCTCATCATAGTGGTTTCTTGGTTCAGCTCTGGGTCTTGGGTTTGAATTTCTTCTTCTTGGTGATCGGGTGAGTTGGCCATTTCTTACAAACCTGATTGAGCAATTATTTAGCAATACGATAGCATGGAATTGACATATATAACAACATTTTACTATGAAATCTCTTTTACGGGTTTTAAGTTTTACCCAATTTTACACATGCAATCCTATTACTACATAATTCTCATATCAGTTTCGTTTTCTCATGGCACAGAGTAAAATTCTTGCGAACAGATTAAACACGGTTGTATAAAAATATGGTATGCAAAACTGTTGGGAACATGTTGTGAACTTGATGATTACATTAACAAAACACCTTAGTAGATTCAACTTAGTGAAAAATGTAGCATTCGACGGATAATCAGATATAGTCCCGACGGATGACTCAATATAGTCCCGATGAATGATGATTTTTACATCCATCGAGTGAGTAGCTTATGTAACAATAAGTCATGTGGCACATTTCTGCAAACAACTTTGTATAGATTATGTAGTAGCATATAAGTCATGTTGACTTTAATTAGATATGCAGAATAGGTTGATTAATTTTAAATATAAGATGTCTTATAATTCTGCATAAATGAAACGAAGTCAAGTGTCAAATAGCTACCCGACGGATGATCAACAAGGCTACCCGACGGATGATCAACAAGGCTATCCGACGGATGATAATCATGTACCCGACGGATGATCAATTCAAATATCTATTGACAGTGACAACACAGTCACATGCGTCGAGTGTTTGCAAAAGGAATGTGGCAGCCTATTCAGCTGGGTTTTTGAGAACAAAGAAACATTACCATTTCCATGCTATTATGAAGATATTCAAAGATGCTAGAATAGAGTAGTGAAGCTGCATGGTATTAGACTTGATAGGTTTTGTTTTATTATCTTGTCTTATTACTATGTAATCTTGGTGATATATAAACCAAGAGTAGCAAATAGAACAACAAGAAGACTAAGCAAATACATTCTCAGAGAAACAATTGTAAGCCGTATCCCGTAGCATTTCTCTGTAAGTTTAGTTGTTCATATTTGTAAGCAGCTGTGAGCTATTCAAGCTTCACAGGGTTCTCTTGATATATATATATATATATCTGGTGGATACATTCAAATCCACCAGAAAGTTTTTAAAGACTTGTGTTTTTAATTACTTGTATTTTGATTTATCTAACTCTTCATTCCACACTTTGCAAACCAAACACTTATATATTATTAAGTTAGAACCATTTTTCTTTAATCTCAAAAAGTAGCCAGAATTACATTCAACCCCCCCTTCTGTAATATTTGTTGTATTGTTAGGGACTAACAATTGGTATCAGAGCAAGCTCTTAAAGCATAAAGAGTTTAAAGATCACAACAAACAGCAAGATGAATAAGAAGGATGTTGGAGTCAAGATTCCTTTTCTGGACAAAGATAATTACCATCACTGGAAGGTAAAGATGTGTAACAATCCAAATCTGGGGTCAAGATTTGGTGTCACGAAACAATCTTTACATAAAATAAAAGAATATTCAATTAACCCCTTGAATCCGGACCTACAGCCCATCTCAAGGCACCGGTCATGTCCCGACCCTTAGGATTAAGTAAAACTCAATCCCCAAAATATCACTATCCAGCCCGTGGAGTATTTTGATATCAAATCATTTTGAATTCAAAACATCCCAATTCAGGGTTCGCAAATAACCCGAAAGAATGGGTATTTGCTCAAGAGAGCAATCGAATTATAGGAAAAAGAAAAAAAAAGAACATGCATAATATGAGTAATTGCAGCGATATGTAAAACATTTAACTATTCTGAACTTAGAATAGGAACAAATAAATATTTAGAGTATTTTAAAGGAAAGTTCAGGAATACTTGCCGTATTTAAAAGAAAGTTTGGGAATACTTGCAGTATTTAAAAGAAAGTTCGGGAATACTTGCCTCAATAAGCTTTAACCACTATTATCGGTTGACTTTTGGATTGCCTTGAACATTTGGCTTTATCATCAGACCACTATCCTATTCTAGCTACGATTTCAACGTACAGGTCATTCACTTGAAACTTCGTTGATCTCGTCGACTAATCACTAGATCCTTCCTAGTCCAACGTCAAATCTCGGGTCTTCCGACTAGGACTTACAGGGTTAAAATACCCTAATTCAGATAATCGCTTAAGCTCAACTTACAACCACTATCACTTCTACCCACGCGATTTCATAACCCAACTTATATTTATATGTATTATTAAAATACACATAGCAATTAAGGTTCACATCTTCAGAGCTCGGTTCGGTATTTATTTTCGGAAAACACGTATATTTATTGTTTTGAAAATAGGGTAATCGATTATTCACAAAATATATTGTCACGGCACATAAGTAAGTTTTGTAAAATTTAATTATATATCCTTGTTCGACGTCTCCGATAATTACAGGTTGCGTTCCCGTATTTTTGGAATTAATTTCCCGAAAATCGGGCAGCATCTCCTTTGTTTACCGGCCTGCCCGTCGAACAATTCGACGTCAGATTCACAACACAACAACCAATCCAATTTCAAATTTGCAAGTCCCAACCACCGATACATTTTCATTATTTACAATTATTTATTATTATTCATTTTTCATTTCAAAATTTATTTCACAAACTAATTTTAATTTTTATTTATTTATAATTTAGGACTCAGAAATAATTCATCGCCGTCCACCGTCGACGATGCGTCGACTCGCCGAAGCTCATCGTCGACGGCGGTAAAATTTGCGGGTTCCCGTTTATATCGGGCGTCCTACGCGAATTTCACCGATTAATTGCTAACAATTTCCCTGCACTAAAATAATATCTATTTCATGAATTTAATTAAATCATTTTCCTGCAAAAATTAAGATAATTAAATCAATAAAAAATTTCCAAAAACCAACGCGTGTAAACACACGCACAACATCACGAATCAAACACAGAACAGGACAACAACATCAAGAATACAAAACTGAACCAACCACTCAATTGCATAAACAACCCCCCTTGAAGGGGCGATGGGAAAATAATAATTAATAATAAAAAAAAAATAGCGGCACAGGCAACATATCACACACAACACGCACGACTATACACACACACACACACACGTATATACACATATGTATATGTAAATCAACATGACTTAAAACGAAGCAGGTCACCGAAACCAACCGGAAAAATACCAGCGGCAGCGACACGACCGGAGAACAGGGAGAAACTGAGGCAAAGTAAAAGGAACAGAGAGAAGAAGGAGAGTGATTGAGAGAATAATCGAGAGAGAGAGATGAAAATCAGAGGGAAAAATCGAAGGAGATGGGTGATGAGATATTGAACAGCAAGAGAGACAATCGATGGAGAGAAATGGGCCGAGGGAGAAGAAAGGGGATTTAGGGATTATTTTGTATATATATATATATATATATTTTTCGTTGTTATCCCAATTTAAATTGCAATTAACGATCTCGTCAATAATTAATTTACGAGTAATAATAGTCTGAAAGTTTATCTGAACATATTTAAAAATTCTCAAGATAATTCAAACTAATTATCGTAAAAATTTCATAATTTAAAAATCATTTTCGAAATGCGCATCCGACCTGGATTTTACAATTTTTAACAAATACACGTGCGGTTAAATAAAAGGCAGAAAGATTTTCAAAATAATTTTAAAATTCTTGAAATATTCCAAACTTAATAAAATAAAATTCTCATAATTTTTGAAGCATTCTAGAATTAAATACTTATTTTATAATTAAATAAAATCAGAAAATCATTTAAAGATAAATAATCAGTAAAATATTGATTTCTAAATTTTATAAACCCCTAAAAATAATAAATAATATTATAGAACAACAAAAATTATTTTAGAAATAATTCTTGCATCTATAAGAATAAATATTCAATAAAATGACTTTAAAATTGAATTAAGTTCATACAGCTCGATAATTAATTACAAAATTAATCCTCGCGTCCAACAAATCACAATCAATTTTTAATACATCAACACATAACCGATAGACCCGACACATATTTTATTTATTTAATAATTTGATAATTACATTTACATATTGGATCCGAAAATAGGTTACTTAGCCGCTAAGTAACTAAAATGATGATACAATTTTAATACCAGAATTGGATAATTATCAAAACAGAGACTCTTATAAAATACTTTATACGAAAATGAGGTAATAATATCTCGCCTTTTGGGAATACGGATTGTTATCGATCTATAAAATGATTTGCGTATCGAAAATTTCACACCGGGACTCGTACAGGTCAAACCGTACCCCAGATCGAAAAAGTTAAAACACGGAATGTGTTCAGAATATCAGATTAGGTTAGGAAGGAGTTTTCGGAAGAGTTTCGGGTTGTAAAAACGCTAAAACAATTGAAGTGGGACGGTTTCTGGTTCTAAAAAGTAATTTTATAATTATGTAAAAATAATCATTATTAATTCTATAAATACTTATAAAATCATATAATATTCCAAAAATTACCAGAAAAATACCAAAATTATCTAGATTTAATTCTGGATAATTAAAGATTAAAATATTTAACTTTTTATCAGAAATACACATCCAAATATTAATATCAATCATCAAATACTTCACCAAAATTCACAGAAAAATCACATAATAATTATTTATTGATAAAAATAATTACATAATATTTCTCAGGCGTTACATCCTTCCCCCTTAAAAGGATTCTGTCATGCTAAGGAACAAACCATGATGTTTTCCAAGTATCTTTCTTATAATTTCTCAGTTCCCATCACCTTAATCACAACTCAACGATCTTTTACCATCATCAAATCTATCAGTTGCTCATGCAACCTCTAACCCAATCTCTACTTCATACATTTGGAGCTAAATTAATCTTCGTAGTCATACACGCATGAATGTCTTATAAACTCGTTATACCTGTGACAACAAGAGCAACTCATTCACAATCATTCTATCTATCTCATTGTCTCAAAGGACTAACTTAATTCACACTAATCTTCTTTTCTGTCTAGTTCCAATAATTCGTGTTCATGAACTTTCTATTTTCACTGACTGTTCTACTATACTTTTCATGTCTCCTTCTGTTCGGTTAGTCTGGCCTATGATCATTTTCTAGTCATATTCAAGAGTTTTTAATCGATTTCTTGTACTTTCCACCCTTCCGCGCTCGATATCCTGAGTTCATGACGTCTGATACTTCGGAATGTTCTACATCTATTCAAGAACTAAAAAGAAAAATCTCGGCAATTGCATCTACTCACCACTTGGTAGCATACTTTTATTTATTTTCAATCACTATCAAGTAGATTCATCGAGCGAGAACCTCTTACTATCTGAAAGAAAGTACATTAATTTGGAACAGAATGAATTAGAACTTTATTCAAAACCCGGTCTCTTGGTACTAATACTCATTTTGTTGTCATATCAAATTAGATATCAATACGAACTTTGATGCTCATAACGTCCCATACTGAAGTCAACATCAATCATCTGTATTAATACCACCTTTGATATCCAACAATAAAGTAAGTATCAGCATAACCCAGATGACGGATCAAAACCTTTTCTTCAATTTCCAACTTTTCCAATTCTTTTAACCATTTCCCAACAATCTTAATGGTATTCACTCTTTTCTTTCTATTCAAAACATATGTCCCTAAATGGACCTTTCATGGTTGGTAGTTAACCAAGCAATCGTAGCTCATAATCAATTATAACCAGAATTCATACTTTTGAAGCTGAGAATGCAGTTCCTATATATTTTTTTTTCAACTCTTCGCAGGCATATCTTCAGGCGTTCATCTTGGTCTTCCTTAGTCCTTGAATTAGCGAGGATGTTATTAATAAATACAATCACACTATCCAAATATTCCTGGTACAATGTGTTCACTTAATCTTCAAACTTACAATTTCTGATAACCAATGCGTACTTCATACCTCCATTCTTCTTTTTCTCATGATCACGTTGGTGCATAGAGCAAAACACTCTTCATTTCGTTATTCTTTCATTCCCAACATTTTTTTTTTGAAGTTTTCCTTCACTCATTATTTCATCCCTATTGAGTTATACGATACAAGGCTTTTGACACCAGCTCGACTCCGTGCAGAATCCGATGAGAAATTCTTACCTCATTCCCTGAGGTAATCTTGGTAAATCGTTCGTTCGAACCTCCGGGACTTCATTTTAATTTTAAAGGATTCTGACATGAGATTCATTGCAACGTTCTTCTCTATCAGTTCGTCATTAATACCTTTGTTTAATCAATCATGCTTACACGCATTCCTTGAATTCCTATCTCCAATTATCGGCATTTTACCCCATTCCCCTATCAATTCTGGCACAACCGACGTTCCCAACTTGCATATATCCTGGATTATTTTATAAAATTTTTTATCATCCTTTTGATTCCACTTCTTATCTTGATTAGTTCTTCATTCTCATTATTCATTATCTCTTTCAAACGTAATGAATTTCTTTTTCTTAGTAATATTACTCTGTTTATTATTGGATAGGTCATTTCTGGAGTTCATACCGGAATGAAGGCTTTTATTTATAATATTTAAATTCTTATTAACATAATTATCGAATTTCATCGGTAGCTATTTTCTTAGCCTTGCTTAACGTATCACGGATCGCGTATTTGACTTCTCTTCATTGAGCAACATCTCTTTTCCCCTGAGTTCGTGTGCGGACTTCATCAGTCTTCGTCTTACATCAGATGCTTGAATTTGCGAGCTTTCCGTTATTTTACAGCAACTTCCATTCAATCTCCATTCAATAGAAGTGTACATTCAAGTCCTTCTTAGAACATCATTACAAATGATAACATCTCTTTATTTTATCTTACACCTTCAGTTCTTGGAAATATTCTTCTGGATAAATCCTCGCACATGTTTGCAGTAACATCTCGCTAATTATACTAAACTTTTGATTTCTGCTAATGCCATCACTTTCTCCAAATTCCTAATCACTTTGATTTCAGATATGGAAATCATGTTAGAGCTTGACTCGATCTAATTGAAATCGATCTCCATTTAACTAACCATTAGTTGGTAAAGTTGATCAATTAACTCTTCTAACTGATCAATTAAACCAAGTGCTGACTAGCTAACTGGAATCAAAGACCAATTATATAAAGTTGGTTTGATCATAACATTCTTTCTCAAGAACCGAGATCGCAATCATTTGGAGTACTGATGAAAACGACAATATACTTCTTTATTCTTGAGTGTAGGGTAATTTCTGAAAATTTGGGCAGCACTTACCCTACACCATTGACTACCCGTCGGACTCAAACCGACACCATCAATCAACCAAATCATCCACCCACTTCCATCAACCAAAATCATCAATTTTCCACAATTCCCCTTTGATCAGCATCTGACTGACATATCATATATCTTTGTAATTGGAATTGGGTCTGAAACCCACAATGATTAATATAACCATACATTTCTCAATTCTTTTAGAATATTACGAATTATCATTAATGAATTTATCTCATTGTTTTTCAAGGATTTTATTTTGCGATTCTTTTAACTTATTTCTTGTCATTACCAATTGTGTACAATTACTTTTAAGAATTATGCCGCATCTATAACGACCAGTGTATTTTTGAATTATTTAAATATGTGATTATTATGGAAATTATTAAATAAAATATGTTTATTGGTTTTGACCGCTATGTGTTGTTTGATTATTATCTATGTGTGATTTATGATGTACCGGGTTGTTCGCGTGATTAATTAAGGAATTGTATTGAATTGTTTCACTTTTAAAGTGAATTTAATGCAAATTTATTTGTATAAATATTTGAAGTGTCTCCAAAATTGTTTTTATGATTTTATAATTACAATAATTATTTTTAGGATTTTATAAAATTAAGAAGTCAATATTTTATTGATTATTTATCTTTAAATGATTTTCTGATTTCTTTTACTCGTAAAATCCATACTTAATTCCAGAGTTTCTCAAAAATCACAAAATTCATATTTTTCTAAGTTTATAATATTCTGAGAATTTTAAAATTATTTTGGAAATTTTCGGGATTAATTTCACCCGCACGTTGTTTCGTTTATTTGTTAAAAGCGGGTATAAAGTGCGTTTTAGAAATTATTTTAAAATTACAAAATTTACGTATATATATATTTTCCGAAAACGAACACCGAACCGATCTTCGAGATTGTGAACCCTATTTGTTGTGTGTGTTATTATAATATTCATAATTACGAGTTGGGTTTGAATATCGTTGGGTAAGAATTAGTATCGAGGATATGTCAAACATACCTAGACGTCTAACGTAGGGTATTTCGACCCTGTAGGTTATAGTCGGGAACCTGAAAGTGGATGATGGACTAAAGATAACCTAGTGGTCAGTCGAGGAGCTCAGTAGAGTTTCAACAGAAAGACCTGAGTGTTGAAGTCGAATCCAATGGGATCTAGTGGTTGGACGTTAAAGCCTGAGCGACAGAGTCGGTTCAGAGTTGATCAGTAATAGTTATAAAGCCCTGTAAGGCAAGTATTTCTAAACTTTTCTTCAAGATATATTACTAATGTTTTCGAACTATTTCATAACATATCGCTATTATTCAAAATAACTCTTGTTTTATATTGCAAGTGCTTTAAACTATTAAACCTTGAACCCTGATTTTCTTGTTCTGGAGCCATAAGCCTTATTCTTTGTAAACCGTCCTTTGTTGATCCTCAGACACCAAACCATACAAATATGATATTATTCCCCAAATGTATAATTACCAAACACCAAACACTGGAAGAGAATTGTTTGAAAACACAGAAACCTTTATACTCTAATCATTCTTTATAACATCAAAAGAACCATACCCTGAAAAAATCATTACTGGTCTAATACCCGACCCTTGTACAAACTGAAAACCGTTTCTTATACATACCCTGATATACCCTTGTGATATCCATGAATTTCTTCACATTTTTATTCAAGTGTTTGATCATCATTGATTATGATTTTGTTTTATTGAAGTATATTGTTGGTCATACTGAATTGTTTTAGAATTGGATAGTTTTCTAAATAAGGACCAGATTCGTGGTCGATTGTAGGCCAACGTGTGCCTTGGATCCAGTAATTAGAGCAGTGCTGTGTGCTTTGCTCGGGGTTAGTGCGTGACTGATCAGCAGCCTAACCCTTGGTTTTAAAACTTAAAAATGAATATCCAATTCGAATGATTGTTTAACAATAAACTTGATTCTTCAGAGTCATTCTATTTGAACATTGCTTGACCTCAGTTATCACTATTATGACTTACTGAGCTAGTTAGCTCACCCTTGAGATTCTTTCATATATTTTACAGTTGAAAAGAATATGGATGATACTGAAGTTCCTCAGTCCAAAGTGCGGGCTAAGGTTCCAGTTGAGTTGGCTCGAGCTAGCAGAAGCTTCATGCGGTAGAGAGATAGTCAGATTGTAAGAATAATTTTATTATCAGTTGTAAGTTAAATTAATGGGAATTTGGTACGTTTTAATAAAAGTTAAGGTTGTGGCTTGTTTTCATACTTTAACCTGTTGCGATCCGTGGTTTTGTGAAGCAGGGTCATTATAAATAATATTTCTTATACAGGTTTATATATTGTGTATGTGTTGTGGACCCCAAACTTCTGACCCGGGTTTGGAGGGTGCCACAGGTTGGTATCAGAGCTACATGTTATAAATCACTGAAACAAGCCTAGATTGTCGGGATTGGGTAGAGGGTTAGGATTAGGAATAGAAAATAGAAAGATTAGACGTCGTGAGGATGAATGCGACTATATAGTATGTCTCCGGCACGGTTCGTGTTGCAATTTGGGATTCTTAGCTTGCGACATGATTTCCAGACAACGACAATGGCAGATCATGAATTCCCTGTATCATCTGATCGTTTGGAGCTTTCCGTTTGAGGGTCGTTATCTTCTTCCAGATTTAATTTGCACCTTGTTCTTCCATCAATATTAATGGTATTACCTTCTGTTATAATAGCTGCACCCTTTCAACCTATTCTATACTATTTTATCACCTCTTGATATGAAACCACCTATGTAAGAACCTCCCTCTGTTTATACTTGTTTTACTGGATATTCAGCTGGGAGTGTATCTTTTCAGTTTACATTACACCCTGTTCTACACCCCCAGTTTAAAACTCGTCCTATGAAGCAACAGTACCTACGAGGATGGATTCGAGAGCTACAGTAAATGGTGAGCACCTGAGATATAAATAAAGGTGAGAAGAAGTTTAGAGAGAAGATTTAAGTGTTTCAGAGGATAGCTGTTACCGGGTTAAAAGAAGCCATTAGTGACTAAGCCACCTGTGAGTAGTTGTGGGATAAATTAGATGAATTTTAAAAGAGTTAGAGAGAAAGGTATAAATCTGGAATTTTTGTGGAATTAAATGATGGTGCTATGATAAATGCGATATGTAAAGTAGTGATATGATGTGATACGAGCAAACTTTGTTCTATGAAATAGACTTGTTGACTATTGGATAGCCTGTTCTACTTAACTACTGCAACGATAATGTCGGGAATATTACCCGTATGAAAGCTTTGATGTGAAGCTACGAATAAGATAACATGCAACAACAATTGAAGTTTTCATCGATTAAGGAAGGCAAATGGACATGATAAAGGAGAAAAGGTAGATTGGAGTGAATGGACTTTTATGTGATTGTTTCTTTAATATGGTACCTTGTTATAGGTAAGAAGGACAACAACCAACTCATATAGTAAGGACAACCAGATTTGTGATTTTCAAAATTTTTAAATAAGTTTTCAAAAAAGATTTTCCCTTACAAAATTTCCAAAAGCCTTTTTGAATAAAATAAGTTTTAAACATTGGTTGTAAAGTTACTACTTGAGTTTCTTGTTCGTTAAAAGTCCCGGATTACCGGGAAGGATACTTATTTTAGACCCAGTATTGTTAATTCAGAGAATAAAGTGATCCGGGATTATGAAGAAGTTGATTATTCCTAACGGTAAGGTGTAAATGTTGTTTGACAAGGATAATAACAGAATCCACGTACAGAGTAATTATTTATCCAGTTGCAGAGACCATTAGAGTTTAAAGAATTCATTAATTTAAAAAGAGCTCCGGTGTGATCGAAGGAGATTGGGAAGATTTCCAGACCTTTCCAAAAGAAGAAGATTATTAACAAAAGGATCGCTATGTTGAATAATTCATGGTTATTCCAAATTAAAGAGGAGGACACTCGAGGTTATCTCGTAAGAATGTCATTATGATCGAATTGTTAAAGTATTATACGTGCAGGTACGATGTTAAAGATGCAAGACTTAATAAGTAAGAATCTACTATAATGCTTAATTTGCGAATGCATTTCAGTGTACTTTCTAAAGTTGTTATGTGACACAATTGGGATATGATCGAACAAGCTCGAAAGATGAATACAAGTGAAATGTGGATGGTGACCAATAGTATCGTTCTTGTCTTCAATCTTACAGCGTATATTCCTTTTTAACTCCTAAAAATGTATGAACTTCTTCTCTTAATAAATTCTTTATGATGATATCAAAAAGGAGGATATTGTATTCCTTCCAAATCTAATTGTTTCCCTCAAGTTCTGCTTTCTGATTAGGACAAACAGTGTTATGGTGAGACGCTTTATCGGAATGACAAAGAGTCGGGTGGGACGCCACCTAGTCATGTGCTTTATGCCATATGGTACGAAAGACTGGCCATCTTAAGTACCAATTTGGTTATCTCATTCATATTCAAACCCTTGTTTCTTCTTTCTTTTCAACTCTAATTTTTATTGAATTGTGAACCTGTGGCGCCCCAAAACCCGGGGTCAGGAGTCTCGGAAGCCACGCCATCTAAACTCACACAACTTCACATAAAAATTAATTTTTTAATATATCACCCTTGCCGCATTCGGGCTACGTGTCCCATTTTTGGGTATACACGTACTTCACAAGTTCTTGAGTACACTGAGTACCTTCGCCTGCGGTACCTTTGGTAGTCCATCTAGCACACATAGTACCAGAGTCTACCCCTCCCTTGTCCTTTAAAAGAATTCTATCAATTTCGAGAACTCGAACCACATCGAAGTTCCCCAAGCGTTTTGCTTGTTGATAGAAATAGCTTATCTCTCTAAGATATAAGTGTATATATATGTATATACGTACTTCCGAGAATTTCGGAAGAAGTACTAAGGATGTGAGTTGACCGTTGTCAACAGATAATTAATAAGGGGGAAAAAGTTTCTTCTCGAAACTATATTCAATATATTAATAAGCCGGGATAATATTCACCGACGATCTGAAATTATTCGAATGATACTTCTAAATCAGAAAGTATTTTTAAATTAGGATCTATGATTTTTAAATCAATAATAAACCCTTTTTAAGAATAATAATTTAATAAATAATAGTCAATAAATAATTAAACCTCGAATGAGTTTACTCTCTAAAAGGTTTATTTAAAATAATATTCCTCAACTAGTTTGTGTCTACGTAATTAATAATCTATAATGATTAATCGGGTTTGAAATAAATAAACGTTGGAGTATACTACTCCCATAATAAAGGAATAAGTATATAGTATTTATTATCCGAACAATAAAATATAGTCGAGGGAATATGATCGTTGGAAAATCGTTTTAATAAAAGTTCGAGGTGTTTTAATGTTTCGTAAATGGACGATGAGTCCCTTTAGAACGTACTATTATGGACTTATACCTGTCCTATAATATCTCCGGAATGATTCCCGGGTTTTATATTAAATCCCGACCGACCCTCGGTCTTATATAATATGTCACGCTTAAAGCGAAATAACATTTCACGATATATATACTTATCGTACAACATCGCTACATAATGCGAAAATTCAATAACTACGTATCATGGCAAACATGGTAATTAAGCGATGATAGTAAAATAATCCTTTTCACAAAACAACAGTAAAAATGGAGTTGGGTTTGTAAACTTGCCTGGGTATCTCGAGGTGGATGATGCTCTAGGTTCCGCTCGGAAATCTATAACCATAAACACATTTCATTTCGTTAGGTTCCGTTCTAATTTACAGTAACTCGCACTCATGCGCTACTCATTATACACCCTCTCAACTCATACTACCCTTAACATTTCTTTTAAGTCATATTCACATTATGGTCACTTCATTTTCCTAAGTATCTTGAGTTCATTCTCAATATCGTCGTCGGCTCCGCTTAAGGATTCTCTCGGTTTCTATTCGCGCGGTCTCGGCTCCGATATTTTTATAAAATTGAGAAATCATTATTTTCACTTGAAATTTTTATGACAGTTAGGAAACTAAATATTTTACACTCTGTAAAAATTTCATGATTTATGAACACTTTTAAGACTATACTTTATATTTTCAAAGTTCGTAATTCGTCACAGTTTTTGTCGCGTAATTCACTTTTACTAAAACGACCATAACTTTTGATCCATAAATCGGAATCAAGCGATTCAGGCGCCTAAAAGATCCTTATAACATTTTATATCTTAAAAAAATATTATTTTTCAAGAATCTACAATTTAAAACTTCGGGACTTTCTGGAGAAACTTAAAGTTACGGTTTGTTGGTTTTAACGAAGTTACGTTTACGATCGGGGTTTCGTTTACGCCTTAACTATCAACACAACCACCAACAATCATCATATCATCATCAACACACAAACTACTCTCAAGAACATTATGTTCTTGAGGCAACAACAACCAACCTTAAATCTACTTAACTTAATCATCAAGATTTCATCAATAACACTTAGTAAGCTAGGTTTACTACCACATACTAAATGGATCTTAAAAATGAACCTTAAATAAAGTTGGGCCAAATATTTTTACCTTTCTTGAAAGCTTGAGATGTGTTCTTGAGGATGGTGGAGGCTTGGAAGTTCTTGGTATGATTTTTAGAACCTAAAACCACCATTAAAATCAAGAAACCAAAGAGAGGTTACTATTCACACTATTCACTAGTGAATTTCTTGAATTTATTCCACCCATCAAACCTTGATAAAAAGAGATGAAAGATTTTTCTTACCTTAGTTTAATTTCTAGGAGGCTTGGGAATTAATTGGGTGATTTTACAAGAGCTAGAGCTTGGAGTTTTGAACTCCAATTTCCCTTTTTTTCTTCAAAATAGCCGAATGGAAGCTTTGTGGTGGGGGGGGGGTATTTATACTACTTGGTTGCTTCTCTTGGATGCTTGGATAGGTTGCTTCTTGGAAGGTGACTTGATATATTTGCAACTTGATTTTATTCTTCCTAGGATAGCATTCTAGGTTTATTCTTTGTTGCCAAATCCATGGACATATCTTTGTAGCTTGCTTGCTTACAAGCTAAACTACAAGGTTAGCTTCTTAGCACATTATTTGCTAGCTAGCTTGGTCATCCTATGATTAGCTCACTATTTGATGAAGTAACCATGGTTACTTCCTTACCATGGTTTAGTTAGTGCGTTACGTTTAATTAATCGTTTACGCGTTCGCTCGGTTACTTAACGTTCTCCGTAATACTAACTCGTAAATGGTTTGCAATGTAATTCCTTTCGTATTTATTCCTTATATTTTTATTTATCCTACTTGAATATAAATCCGTAGGATTTTAATCTCTTAATTATATTGTGATTCCCGTAATCCTCAATATGTCGTAAATACAATCGTTTTTCAAAGTTCGTTTTCTTCGAAAACTAATAGCGTTTACATGCACTCATTTGGTACGTATAGTCGTAATATCAATTCCGAAACTCATTTTCTCATACATTACATAGTGTGGGCTCAAAAGTTTTTCCCGTCTATCAGGGTTACTATTCATTAAACGTTTTACAAGGTCTCAAAAATTCGAGTTATTACAGTCTTCCCCTCTAACAAGGATTCCGTCCCGGAATTAATTAGAAAATAAGTGGGGATATCTATTCCTCATTGCGTCTTCAAGTTCCCAAGTTAATTCCTCAACATTTTGATTTCTCCACAAGATCCTAACTAGCTTCACCATTTTGTTCCTCAGCACTTGTTCTTTCTGGTCCATTATCCTTACTGGCTGCTCGATGTAGGTCAGGTCTGGTTGTAAATCTACCTGCTCGTACTCTATTACATGTCGGGCATCGGCATGGTACTTCCTTAACATGGACACGTGGAACACGTTGTGTACTTGTTTCAAATTAGGAGGCAAGGCGAGCTCGTAAGCTAGAGGTCCTATTCTCCTCAAAATTTCAAAGGGTCCTATGAATCTGGGACTCAGCTTTCCTTTCTTTCCAAATCTCATCACCGCTTTCCACGGAGATACCTTCAATAGCACAGAATCTCCTACTTCATATTCCTTATCCTTCCTGGTCTGGTCGGTGTACTTCTTTTATCTGTCCTGGGCTGCTACCAGTCTTTTCCTGATGAGTCCTACCATTTCTCTGGTGTGCTGGACTAACTCTGGTCCTAATATCTGGTGTTCTCCAACTTCATCCCAACACAGGGGAGAGCGACATCTTCTCCCGTAAAGAGCTTCATACGGGGGCATTCCTATGCTAGCGTGATAGCTATTGTTGTAAGAAAATTCGATCGGGGGTAAGTGATCATCCCAATTTCCTTTGAAATCGATGGCACACACTCGCAGCATATCTTCTAGGGTCTGTATAGTCCTTTCGCTTTGTCCATCAGTCTGGGGGTGGTAAGCGGTACTCATGTTTAGTCTGGTGCCTACACATTCCTGGAAGCTTCTCCAGAATCAGGAATTAAATCTCAGGTCTCTATCTGACACTATGGCTACAGGAATGCCGTGTCTTATTACAAATTCCTTCAGTAAATATCTACCAACTTGTCTACGGTGTACCTTTCGTTGATTGGTAGGAAGTGTGCGGACTTGGTCAGTCTATCAATGACAACCCATATGGCATCGTGATTAGTCTTTGTCCTTGGTAAGCCTGTCACAAAATCCATGGCTATGTGCTCCCATTTCCATTCCGGAATTTCTAGGGGTCGTAATAGTCCACTAGGTCGCTGATGTTCCGCCTTCACTCTCTGGCATGTCAAGCACTTGCTGACCCACTCTGCTACTTCTGTCTTCATGTTAGGCCACCAATAATATTCCTTAAGGTCACGGTACATTTTCGTACTTCCTGGGTGGATTGAATATCTAGAGCTGTGCCCTTCATGCAGCAGCTCATCCTTTAACTCTTGCACATTCGGAATCCAAATCCGGGACGCATACCTCATAATCCCTTTCTCATCCTTCTCGCATCTCACTTCTTCACTGGTCAATGTTCCTTTTTCCTCGCTCATCTTCTTTTCCTGACATACTCGTATCTTTTCAGTCAGTTCTGGTTCTAGCTTAATCTCAAATAATCCTTCCGTTCCCTTACCGGTCACTCTCACGTCAATTTCCATCTTCTCAAATTCCTTAATCAACTCCTCCGATGTCATTATCATCTTGAGTCTTTCCTTCCTACTAAGGGTGTCAGCCACCACATTGGCTTTAAAAGGGTGATACAAAATTTCACAGTCGTAGTCTTTTATCAACTCTAACCATCTTCTATGTCTCATGTTCAGTTCCTTTTGAGTGAAAATATATTTGAGGCTTTTATGGTCAGTGTAGATCTCACATTTCTCACCGTATAGGTAGTGTCTCCAAATTTTTAGGGCAAACACTATGGCTGCTAATTCTAGATCATGCGTAGGGCATCTGCTCTCATATTCCTTCAATTGCCGAGAGGCATACGCTATAACTTTGCCGTGCTGCATTAGTACACATCCTAATCCTTTAAGCGATGCGTCGTTGTATATCACAAACTCCCCCTTTCCATCGGGAAGAGCGAGCACTGGTGCTGACACCAGCCTCCTTTTCAGTTCTTGAAAACTCTCCTCACATTTCTCTGTCCATACAAACTTTTCTACCTTCCGGGTGAGTCTAGTCAATGGACCAGCTATCTTAGCAAAGTCTTGTACGAATCTTCGATAATATCCTGCTAAACCCACAAAACTCCTAACCTTTGTTGGGGTAGTTGTTCTTTCCCAATTGGATACCGCCTCTATCTTGGCAGGGTCAACTAAAACTCCTTTGCTACTCACCACATGTCCTAAAAACTGAACTTCTCTCAACCAAAATTCGCACTTCGAGAACTTGGCATACAGTTTCTCATTCCTCAAGATTTCTAAGACTATTCTCAAATGTTTTGCGTCTTCTTGCTCTGTCTTTGAGTAGATCAGAATATCATCGATAAAGACTATCACACATATATCCAGGTACTTTTTGAACACTCTATTCATCAAATCCATAAAGGCTGCGGGTGCATTGGTTAACCCAAACGACATAACTAAGAACTCATAGTGTCCATACCTAGTGCGAAAAGCAGTCTTCGGTATATCTTCTGATTTGATTTTTAACTGGTGATATCCTGTTCTTAAATCTATTTTGGAAAAATGTATAGCTCCTCTGAGTTGGTCGAATAGGTCATCAATTCTGGGAAGAGGGTACCTATTCTTAATAGTCAGTTTATTCAGCTCTCGATAGTCTATACATAATCTCATGATGCCGTCCTTTTTCTTTACGAATAATACTGGCACTCCCCATGGCGACACACTGGGCCTTATCATTCCATTATCTAATAACTCTTGCAGTTGAGAAGCTAGTTCTTTTATCTCAACTGGGGCTAACCTATATGGGGCCTTGGATACTGGTGCCATCCCTGGCGCTAACTCTATAGCGAACTCTATTTCTCGGTCAGGTCGTAATCCTGGTAAGTTTTCTGGAAATACATCCTCGAATTCATTTACTATGGGTATGTCCTATATATTGGGGACCTCCTTCTTGGTATCTATCACATAAGCCACTTGGTATCTATCACATAAGCCAAATAGGCCTCGTTACCTTTCCTTAACAATCTCTTTGCTTGAAGCATGGTTAAAAATTTCCGGTTCTGTCGTTGACCTTTAAACACTACTTCTTTCTCATTCTGCACTCTTATCTTTACTTTCTTCCGTTCACAATCTGTTTGCGCTCCGTTACTGGATAACCAATCCATTTCTAAGATTACATCAAATTCTCCTAATGCGAATGGGATTAGGTCGATCTCGAAGATCTTCCCTTCTAATTTCAACTTGCATTTAGGGTGTACTTGATCTACATGGATTATATCTCTGTTTGCTATTTCCACTCGCAATATCTCACGTAAGGGTATGGCATTAAGTTTTAACTTTTTAGCAAAATCTTGAGATATAAAAGACTTGGTTTCTCCAGAATCAAATAGGATATTTGCATGCTCGGAATTTAACAAAAGGGTACCTGCTATCACGTCAGTGTTTCAGACAGCATCCCGAACAGTCACGTTGAAGGTCCTAGCAGCTGGGGGTCGGTTGGATGCAGCTTTGCTCATCCCTGAGGCTGGGGGCTTCAACATTGGGCAATCCCTCTTCATGTGTCCTACCTTTCTACATTGGAAACACGTTACATTGGGCCGGGTGCAGTTGTTGGCAAGGTGTCCGACTTGGTCACACCTGTAACATCTCAGAGGGGCTCTTGTCTGGGTACACACTCCAAGGTGCCTCTTCTTACAGGTTTGACACTCTGGTATTGGGGCACGTGGTTGGCTATGAAATGTTGCCCTAGATTGTCCGCCGCCTTGATCAACGCTCTCACTCGGGGCCTTTCTGAATTCGGGGCTTCGTACAGGTTGGGACACCGCTCCCCTGACGAACCTGCTTGGAAGGCTCTTGTTCCCGATTCCTATCCCTTGACTTCCTATCTTCCTCTTCCTATTTTCCTTTTCTTTCACAATCTGCTCACTGCCAACTTTAACAATCGAGGCTTTCTGTACTAAGGTGGCATAGTCTGTTAGCTCTAACACTGCTACTCGGTTCTGTATCCACTGTTTCAGACCAAGCTGAAACCTTCGCGCTTCTTTTCTTCGGTATTCACAAACTCAGGCACAAATCTAGACAACTCAGTAAATTTGGCCTCATATTCTGCCACCGTCATCTTATCGTGTTTCAACTCCAGAAACCTAATCTCTATTTGGGTTTCCATAAACTTAGGGAAGTACTTATCTAAGAACAGTCGGGTAAATCTTTCCCATGGGATCACATCATCAGCTTCTAGGTTTCGTTTGGACTCCCACCAATAGTTAGCTTTTCCTTTCAGCATATAAGAGGCAAAAATGGTCTTATGTCGTTCCTCAACTCCTAGTATCTCGAAGGACTTTTCTATCTCTTTGAGCCAGGCCCGTGCTTTAACAGGGTCGGTAGATCCTAGAAACTCTAGGGGTTTTAGGGATTTGAAGGCTCTAAAGGCAGTAGTTGCTGTCTGTTGGGCAGCATGGGGCTGTGGTGGAATAGGCTTTTGGTTCAGATTTGCTCTTAGCAGTTCCATAAATTCATTCATGGGGTTCCCTCCCTGATGGGTATCTTCAGCCTCTTCTTCTACATATTCTTACTCATCATATTCATTATAGTCTAGGTCTTCTTCACTTTCCTCATTTACTACTGGGTCACCTCGTTGTTGGTTAACAGATTCTGCGGGCTGTGCCCTGGTTCCTCTTCTACGGGGTGGCATTGTTCTGATAAAGAAAATTGGTCACATGATTATAACAGTTGGGTTATTTTATTCATATGTAAGCATGTCATTTATTATTTAACAGGTTTTATAAAGTGCAATAATATATAGACATCACTTCTTAATAACTGCTTAGATATATATTAACAAGATCTCCCATTTATATCTTGGGGGATAAAATTACCAGCCGAGTTCATACATGCCTGACTACAATCTATCACTTCTAGTTCTGAATACTGAAATGAAAATACATAAGCCGTGTACCCTGAAAGGCTAGGAACGCTATCTACTACTAGCAATCCTATCAAAATTGGTGACAAGTCACTCAGCCTTCTTCAAGGTCTACATCTAGTCACTAATCTCTCAGTCACTATCACTGCGAGTGAGGTCACACACCCTCCTCATCGCTCCTGCAATCATCATCTCTGCATCAACTACCGAGATGTATCCTCCCACTGATGCCATCCTCATCTGAACCCTGGTACGGAGCTCGATCCCATCGATCTCTCTGCGGGCTATGGTTGGGGAAGCAGCTCTGAAATCTCCTAGGTATCCTAGTCGGGTGGCTCTCTCAGCTGTCAGTGCCTGGCATAACTCCGCAATGCGAGCAGATGCCGCGGTGATCTCAGCATTAAGCTGACCCACTACCCAGTCGTGTACGGCTACATGCATGGTCGCCGGTGGCGGTAGAGGTAAATCTGGGTCGCTAGAGGATATGTCATAGACCTCATGGAACTGGGCGCGTATCGCCTCCTCATCATCATCATCAGTATAGGACATAGGGCTCTGGATCCCTGGGGGTGGTGTAGGAGAGCGAATAGCCTAGTGTGGGTATATCTCTACATCTCTCCATACTACGCCATTAGCTACGGGGACAGGAAGCTCAGTCTCCTCCTCTAGGACATCCTCAGTAGGGTCATCATCTGAATCATCAATGAATGGGCTCTCTGGCTCGGGAATAGGGTCACGCTCAGGAATCATGACATCATCAACAGGGTCAACCTCCCTCCTAGGCTCCACTGGTACCTGACACAATAGCCAAGGTGTTACTAACTTAGAGTTGGAATTCCCTTGAGGGTAAAACAGTCAAGACTACCCGTGTAGCCCGACGACGAACTCGACTTGAGCTCTTAATTGATTGTTTTATTATTCTTACGTCTACGTATTTTATATCCTATCGTTTCCAAGATTTGATAACCTAAGACTCTGATACCATTTCTGTGGCGCCCAAAAACCCGGGGTGAGGAGTCTCGGAAGCCACGCCATCTAAACTCACATAACTCACACTACAGTATGTAAATACTCACGCTTCACGACCCCACACTTATCATACATACACTTACAGGTTATTATCTTGGAAATGAACCATCATCACTAGAGTAATTTTTATTACAACCCAAATATAATTAGTCTTACCGGGGAGTGACCTTTAGGTAAGGTTAGTCCGCCGGCCAAATATATGTTTCTTGTTTCTTATCTTACATAAACCATACTTATAAATAAGCCGAACTATAAACAACTGAAAACTAATCCAGCTTATTCTGACTACCTGAGGTACAATACCAAACAATCTACGGAACAGCTGGCCATTTCCTACCCGTTTCCTGGCTGTGGTTCTCATAGCAGGCATCTTGATTCACTGTTATGTTGTGTCAATTTAAGAAAACAAGTGTGAGCTATAATGCTCAGCATAATAATGTACAGTATGGAAATGACTGTATGATAGCATCATATATTATATATGTTTTATTGGAAAATAGTTTTCCTTGGTGTCACACACCTTCTTACGAAAATAATTCTTTAAGCGGGTTCTTATAACCTGCGAATACCTTAATAGTAATCCCAACACCTAGGCTTGGGTTACGGTATTGCATCTCAATTCCAATTGGAAGAGTTTGGAAATTCACTGGAGCCCCCGCATACGATGATCAGTCGTACTACGGAAATAGTAACCTTTTCTACTAGTAGAAGGACGAAACCGTCATCTCTCGGGTATCACCCTTGCCGCATTCGGGCTACGTGTCCCATTTTCGGGTATACACATACTTCACAAGTTCCTGAGTACACTGAGTACCTTCGCCCGCGGTACCTTTGGTAGTCCATCTAGCACATATAGTACTAGAGTGTACCCCTCCCTTGTCCTTTAAAAAAATTCTATCAATTTCGAGAACTCGAACCACATCGAAGTTCCCCAAGCGTTTTGCTTGTTGATAGAAATAGCTTATCTCTCTAAGATATAAGTGTATATATATGTATATACGTACTTCCGAGAATTTCAGAGGAAGTACTAAGGATGTGAGTTGACCGTTGTCAACAGATAATTAATAAGGGGGAAAAAGTTTCTTCTCGAAACTATATTCAATACATTAATAAGCCGGGATAATATTCACCGACGATCTGAAATTATTCGAATGATACTTCTAAATCAGAAAGTATGTTTTAAATTATGATCTATGATTTTTAAATCAATAATAAACCCTTTTTAAGAATAATAATTCAATAAATAATAGTCAATAAATAATTAAACCTCGAATGAGTTTACTCTCTAAAAGGTTTATTTAAAATAATATTCCTCAACAGTTTGTGTCTACGTAATTAATAATCTATAATGATTAATCGGGTTTGAAATAAATAAACGTTGGAGTATACTACTCCCATAATAAAGGAATAAGTATATAGTATTTATTATCCGAACAATAAAATATAGTCGAGGGAATATGATCGTTGGAAAATCGTTTTAATAAAAGTTCGAGGTGTTTTAATGTTTCGTAAATGGACGATGAATCCCTTTAGAACGTACTATTATGGACTTATACCTGTCCTATAATATCTCCGGAATGATTCCCGGGTTTTATATTAAATCCCGACCGACCCTCGGTCTTATATAATATATCACGCTTAAAGCGAAATAACATTTCACGATATATATACTTATCGTACAACATCGCTACATAATGCGAAAATTCAATAACTACGTATCATGGCAAACATGGTAATTAAGCGATGATAGTAAAACAATCCTTTTCACAACACAACAGTAAAAATGGAGTTGGGTTTGTAAACTTGCCTGGGTATCTCGAGGTGGAGGATGCTCTAGGTTCCGCTCGGAAATCTATAACCATAAACACATTTCATTTCGTTAGGTTCCGTTCTAATTTACGGTAACTCGCACTCATGCGCTACTCATTATACACCCTCTCAACTCATACTACCCTTAACATTTCTTTTAAGTCATATTCACATTATGGTCACTTCATTTTCCTAAGTATCTTGAGTTCATTCTCAATATCGTCGTCGGCTCCGCAATATCGTCGTCGGCTCCGCTTAAGGATTCTCTCGGTTTCTATTCGCGTGGTCTCGGCTCCGACATTTTTATAAAATTGAGAAATCATTATTTTTACTTGAAACTTTTTGTAAAGTTAGGAAACTAAATATGTTACTCTCTGTAAAAATTTCATGATTTATGAATACTTTTAAGTCTATCCTTTATATTTTCAAAGTTCGTAATTCGTAACAGTTTTTGTCGCATAAATCACTTTTACTAAAACGACCATAACCTTTGATCCGTAAATCAGAATCAAGCGATTCAAGTGCCTAAACGATTCTTATAACATTTTATATCCTAAACAAAGGTTATTTTTCAAGAATCTACAGTTTAAAACTTCGGGACTTTCTGGAGAAACTTAAAGTTACGGTTTGTTGGTTTTAACGAAGTTACGTTTACGATCAGGGTTTCGTTTACGCCTTAACTATCAACACAACCACCAAAAATTATCATATCATCATCAACACACAAAATCCTCTCAATAACATCATGTTCTTGATGCAACAATAACCAACCTTAAATCTACTTAACTTAATCATCAAGATTTCATCAATAACACTTAGTAAGCTAGGTTTACTACCACATACTAAATGGATCTTAAAAATGAACCTTAAATAAAGTTGGGCCAAAGATTTTTACCTTTCTTGAAAGCTTAAGATGTGTTCTTGAGGATGGTGGAGGCTTGGAAGTGCTTGGTATGATTTTTAGAACCTAAAACCACCATTAAAATCAAGAAACCAAAGAGAGGTTACTATTCACACTATTCACTAGTGAGTTTCTTGAATTTATTCCACCCATCAAACCTTGATAAAAAGAGATGAAAGCTTTTTATTACCTTAGTTTAGTTTCTAGGAGGCTTGGGAATTAATTGGGTGATTTTACAAGAGCTAGAGCTTGGATTTTTGAATTCCAATTTCCCCTTTTTTCTTCAAAATAGCCGAATGGAAGCTTTGTGATTGGGGGGTATTTATACTACTTGGTTGCTTCTCTTGGATGCTTGGATAGGTTGCTTCTTGGAAGGTGACTTGATATCTTTGCAACTTGATTTTATTTTTCCTAGGATAGCATTCTAGGTTTATTCTTTGTTGCCAAATCCATGGACATATCTTTATAGCTTGCTAGCTTACAAGCTAAACTACAAGGTTAGCTTCTTAGCACACTATTTGCTAGCTAGCTTGGTCATCCTATGATTAGCTCACTATTTGATGAAGTAACCATGGTTACTTCCTTACCATGGTTTAGTTAGTGCGTTACGTTTAATTAATCATTTACGCGTTCGCTCGGTTACTTAACGTTCTCCGTAATACTAACTCGTAAATGGTTCGCAACGTAATTCGTTTCATATTTATTCCTAATATTTTTATTTATCCTACTTGAATATAAATCCGTAAGATTTTAATCTCGTAATTATATTGTGATTCCTGTAATCCTCAATAAGTCATAAATACAGTCGTTTTTCAAAGTTCATTTTCTTCGAAAACTGATAGCGTTTACATACACTCATTTGGTACGTATAGTCGTAATATCAATTCCGAAACTCATTTTCTCATGCATTACATAGTGTGGGCTCAAAATTTTTTCCCGTCTGTCAGGGTTACTATTCATTAAACATTTTGCAAGGTCTCAAAAATTCGAGTTATTACAGAACCCTTCTAGTTGTTTCTTTATATTGTCATTCTTTTGATAAGTGGCATTTTATACCACTTAGAACGTCTTATAATGGCTTGAATTGGTGTCTTGAAATCAAGTATTTTGTGTATTTGATGCATTTTTCTAGTGTTTGTGCATTTCAGGGTAATAATTGCATTTCAGGAGAGATTTCATCAATAATAAGCCTTGGCGTGTGTTTGGCATTGCAACCGAGAAGATAGGAGCAAATTGCAGCGTAGAAACGGGAGAAAAACAGAGCAGTTTCCAGTAGGGGTCTGAGCGCCCGCTCAGCTCTGCTGAGCGACCGCTCAGGAAGCTGAGTGCCCGCTCAGGAATGCTGAGCGGCCGCTCAGGGACGGAAAATTAGAATTATTATTTTGGACTCCTATTTCTATTTAACTTCCAACTTCTGAGTTAGCTGGGTATTAAGGGACTCCTATTTAAGTAGATTTCAGAGACGTTTCACAAAGGTTGGATCGTAGTATTAATCGAAGAGCGAGGAGATAAGGAAGAAGACCGTTTTAGCACACCGCAACGAATAGGAAGCATATTTTCTTGTGAATCTTTATTTTGTTGTAACGTTGGATGCTAGTTTTCTTTACTTTGAACCTATTTACTCTTGTGACGTACTCTGGTTTAATATAAGTAGTTTTAGTTATTATTCTCATTTTTTATTATCATGTTTTCATATGAACCCATGATGACGATGAGTGCTATCATGGGCTAATCGTGATCATGGGGTCGTAACGGATTTACTATGGAATTCTTTAGTTAGTTGTTTAATACCTTAGTGTGTGATGATTGTATGATATCTAGTATTGGTTGTGCTTATTCGTCTTATGTGCGTCACGAAGATATAAGATAGGGTGTTAATCTCTTGTGAAGCGACGGTGGATCTGGAGATTTAGAACTTGCCATGCTAGCATAGGTTCATGTACGAGTATGCATGATTAGTGGGTAACTCTAACCGTTTTATTCGCCCTGTGTAATCAAAAGGAATAACTTGTGCTTGATCGTTATGTTGTCAATTTTTGTAGACATATAGGACTCAACATAATTGATGACTATTCAACTTCTATCTTAATTGTGGATGTTTTGTAGAATGGTATTAGTACAATGAAAGTTGGCTTTTATCAGTTTCGTGTTGTTCGATTAATATCATCACTGTTGTATGCTAAGGGTAATAACAATGACTATTGAAGGAAGTAGTAATGAAGTTGTGATCTCATGAGTGTTTTAATATTGTTAATACAAGTGTTAATTAAGTGCTTAATTCTCGTAGTTAATTATAGTTAATAATTAGTTAATCAATTCTAAGTGTTATTATTTTAACATTGAGAAGTAGTCATACATTGATGAGTGAGTGTAATTGAACATAATTAGTCTGAGTCTCTGTGGGAACGAACTAGAAAGTATTCTATATTACTTGCGAACGCGTATACTTGCGTGTATTATTAGCGTGTGTTTTCGCCCTAACAAGTTTTTGGCGCCGTTGCTGGGGACTCGGCGCATTTGTTTAGTTTATGTACTTACCATCAGTTGTAACACCCCCAGATCCGGGGTCGGGGATCCGAGTCGTCACGGTCTTTCATTCCACAATACCACTTCACTTACTTAATAAAAATAACCTTATGCTGTGACCCCACACTAACACACACCACAATCCGTTATAGTCTCAGAGATGAACATCAAAAAAATATAACCACAAGTAATTATATTCCACAATTATCTGCCAATACACCTTAAAAGGTTTTCTGAATAGATTTACATTTTATTTGCCATTATTACAATTCGTATTATACATAAGTCTGGTACATCAAAAGTTGAAAGCCTAGCCTATTGGTAGTTCCTACCTCAGCTACAGCCGCATCAACGCTTCCAGAAGACTGCCGAACGTTTTCTAACCTCTTGCGAATCGGGAGCTTGGTCCGGTTCATCTTGTCTATCTGATGTTGTGTGATGAAAGAAGAAAGCAAGGGTGAGCAGCAAGCCCACCAAAATAATATGCATAATTATTTACCGTATATGAGTCTACTCATAATACTCATGAAAGTCTTGGTCAAAAGAAATGAACCAAGTTGATAACTTAATGCGATGAAGTCGCAAAATATTCAGTATATATATATATACATATATACTTTTCAAAATATTGGAAGTCCTCTTCCATGCATAATATACACAAAATCCCAGTGTATAACTGTATATAAAAAAATATCGTTGCAAGGTGATCTCATATATCTAACCTTGTCTCAACGTTTTTCTGAAAATCTTTGTCATACATAAGACAATTATTAATTAGATATAAGTTTAAAAGATGAGGTTACCAAATACCCCAATATACTTATATCTTTCCCAATACTACTTGAACTACCACCGTTCAAGTTATAATCAGTTTCAAAAGTTCATCACATAGATGAGACTACAAGACAAGATTTGAATAGATTCAATCTTTGAAATATTATTGAATGAAATAAAGTTACGAGATACTTTATTTAGTCCCGATATATATATATATATATCCACATATATATATCTCTTAAACATTTCCTGGAACCTCTGTTATGTAAAGTATGAACAGAGTTTGAAACATCCAATGAATTTTGGAAAGGAAAAGAATTTTGGCATAAACCCGATATCTTGCTGATCAGGCAAAGATACCAATAAGTAACCTTTTCTACTAGTAGATGGACGAATTCCCCACTGGTCATCACCCTGGTCATAATTAAGACCTATGCTGGACTGCCACTCAGCCACCTATGCATTTGATGGACTCCCACTGAGCCACTTACACAATAATAGACCGTACCCCGGCCTGTCGCTTATGCCGACTCAATGAGAGGGGCTTACTTCCCGAACGTTGGGCAAGTAATCAATTCATTTACCAAATCTGCAACCTCGTTGCGAATATAAAATACACCACAGAGCCGGATTCCCCAGGTTTTGAGCGAGTATTTAAATCCCCTTAAAAAGGAAGATCTTAAATATAAAAAAAAAAGTTTTGGGATCCGCTCTGACTTTTAAAAATCATTTTGAAGACTCGAAAACACTTTAAAGAGTGTTTGGAGTAAGGCTGATTTAATGAAGTAAATCAGTCCCCAGAATATTTAGAAAATGACTGAATATTATTGATTAAATAATATTCCCATAAAGAATAATCTTTATAAAAATAATTGAAGTAGAAGTATTAAAATTTATACTTGAAACGAGTATTAAATAACCCAGGATATACTTATATGAAAGTATTATCTTTATTTGAATAATCGAAAATAAGTTTGATTATTAACACCTTATTCTTTAATAAAATAAAGAATATATTTCAGCAAATAATCGGAGTCATAGATCCTCAAATGAATATTCAAATAATATTCAATAAATAATATAAAAGAGTCATAAGCCCTCGAATGAATATTCAAATAATATTCAGATAAATAAATAAAAGAGTCATAAGCCCTCGAATGAATATTCAAATAATATTCAGATAAATAAATAAAAGGAGTCATAAGTCCCCGAATGAATATTCAAAATAATATTCATTAATAAAATAAAGTTAAAGTTATCGAATAAACCTTATTCGATTAATAGTTTTAAAAACTATATCCATATATATATATATAAATAAATATATATATATAATATACTCGGGAACATCGACTCCCGGTTTAGAAATATGTTCACCTTTTATCCCCTATACTAAGGGTATACGCAACTACTTGCTTATTTCTAGCATAGGTATTATGCAACTATAAGCATTGAAATCAACAGATAGATAACCAGATTACAAAACAGACATGCATATATACCATATTAGCATACTCCAATATATCGCAAAATTTGCTAATAACAATCATGCAATATCACAAGATAATGCATATACATATATTTACATCACAACAACAGTATAACGGGTAGAAAACTTGCCTGAGCGACTGGGGGTTACGAATGGCTCGGGACGAGTCTGGTAACCTATAAACAACAAGTAAGTTGGAATTAAACCAAAATCACTTGTAATTCTATACTTTAACTAACTTAGACTCTAACGCTTGTTTTGCGCTCACTGATTCGCTTAAGTCACTCGGGTACCCTCGGCTCCATCATTTTTAATAATTTAACCTTTACGAGTTTTAAAGCGATTCCTTCGCGAGTGACTTACCAACTGCCTAAAACACTTACCATAAATGTTTCATGCATTAATTAACCCTTTTTGGTCTTTAACCTACATTCCAAAGTAAGGCGAGGGAAAAAGTTTTGTTCGTGAAACGCCGTTACTTGAAACGGTCGTTTCCCCTAAACCGTAAATCGGAATCGAACGAACTACATATCAAAACGAAGCTCGTAACATGAGCTATCTAAACATGGCAGTGGTCACAATTTAGCAGGGGGTTCTCGGGTCCTAATGCTATGCACAAAAACAGTCCAAAGAAAATCGGACGTTACGACGGCTATGTTTACGCGATTTCCCATTTTTTAAACTATCCACAATCAACACAAACCATCCTCAAATCCAACACACAACAAACACCCATCCTTATCACATCATAACAATCCCAACCAATTCAATTTTAATCATTCATACATATGCTTAAACCTAACTTTAATCATACTTAAGTTTCTTTAAATCAAAACCACAAAATTACCATCTCATTTCACTACCATACCAAACCTCAAACTCTAATCATAACAATAAGATACCATAACAACCCACTACTCAAAATCACCTTATAATATATATGAACCTAGGGTTTGGAAATGGTATACCTTCCTTGAAGTGGTGGGTGGAGCTAGGAAGCCTTAAGAAGCTTGGAGAAGCCTTAGGAAAGCTTGGATCTTCAAGAAAAACAAGAAAAAGTTCAAGTTAAAAACTTGAAAACACTATTCATTGTCTTCTTCATTGATTAAATGGAGAAGCTAGAGAAAGAATTAATGGCTTAAACTCATGATATAGCCATAACTAAGCATAAAGATGGTTAGGGAATTTTCTTACCAATTAAGGATGCTTGGATCTTGATTTTGGAAATTTTTTTCTTTGAAAAAGGCAAAAAGCCGAGAGCTAATATGAAGAACAATGCCTTGGCTGATTTTTTGATTTTTGATGAAATGATTTGCTAGTTGGTTGGCTTGGTTTTGTTTTTGATTTAGCAAATTACCACCTTGCCCTTGAATTTGTGTGGTCCTAAATCAACCACACCTCCTTCCTTCCATGTCATGCTTATGTCACCCTTATGATGTCATCCTCCCTTCCTTGTCTCCTTTCTATTGGTTGGATGACATCACTCCCATTAATCCCTTTGATTAACTTCCTAATCGTTTGCCTAATGACCGCTGATCTGTTGTACGGTTCGCTTAACTTTCGTTCTCGTTTATCGCTTGAAGGATCATACCCGGGATCTTATTACTTAGGTTCCCTTAACCTTTCTCAATACATTATATTCCTTTTTATGATCCTCTATTATAATCCTTTAATTTTAAATCCTTTTTTTTATCCTGTTACCTTATACTCAATTCTCTCCGTATCTTGTGGATTTCCGGGAAAAACTAAAGTGTTCGGAATTGGGTTCTGACGATATTTACATACACTTATATACTTCATATAGTACTAATAAAATCCCATAAGATCAATAACAGAACCCCTACATAGCGTGGCATGAAAAGTTTTCTCATTCAGCAAAAATACTATTCATAAGGGTTTCAAAAATTCCCAAAAATTGGGGTTATTACAGTCTCCCCTCCTTAAAAGGATTCCGTCCCGGAATCAGATAGAAAACAAATGGGGACACGCTCTTAGCATCACACTTTCTAACTCTCGAGTCAATTTTCCCACATTGTGGTTCTACCACCAAACTCTGCCTAGTTTGATAATCCTTCTCCTAAGCACTTGTCCCTTTTCACTCTATAACCCTTCCTGGTTGCTCCATATAGGTTACGTCGGGTTGCATATCTATGCGCTCATATGCCTCTATTCATCTGGCATCTAAATTACACTTCCTTAACATTGATACGTGAAACACGTTACGAACTTGCTACAGGTTCTGGGTTAAGGCTAGCTCATATGCTAACTTCCCAAACGTCTTAATATATCCAAGGGTCCAACAAATTGTAGACTTAGCTTTCCTTTCTTTCCGAACCTCATCAATCCTTTCCAAGGGATACCTATAACATTACTAGGTCCCCTATTTCATACTCTTTATCCTTTCGTGTCAAATCAACATACTTATCATGTCCATCTTGGGCTACTACCAGCCGTCCTCTGATTAGATCTATCATATCCTTGGTCCTTTGGACTACTGCGGGTCCGAGCATCTTGCGCTCTACAACTTCATCCTAACATAAGGGAGATCGAAATTGTCTTCCCTCAAGGATCTCATAAGGCGACATCTCGATAATGACATATGATCTATTGTCGTAAGATAACTCAATCCGAATTAAGTGATCATTCCAATTTCTTTCAAGTCTATTGCACAGACTCTCATCATAGCTTCCAATCATTAGAGCTCTTGCTCCTCAATACCCATTCTTTTCCAGTTCGTAATCGCTATCACCTTCCGTTCCTAATATTATACTGGTCATACTTTTGCTCGCTAGCGTTCTATAACCCTTTAATAACCACGTCAACCTTAGTATCACGAATGTATTCCCATTCCGCATACTACCACCACTTTATTACTCCTTTTTTTTTTTTCAGCTGTTTCTATTTTCCAAAATTTGATCAATCAAATAGAAGTAAAGGAATTTGTTGAGAGATCACTATGATCATGAACACTTGTTATATCGCATAGTTAGTACAGAAGGTGGCCAGCCTTTAGTACTTGACAAGCAATTAAACAATAGCTGGTATCCTACTAGGCTTCTATCACACAGATAGATAGTCATTCGGCAATACCTCCCCTTTCTGGAAGGGTTGTTCTTCTCAGATTACATGAAATGAAAAGAAGAGAAAAGAACGAATTGAAGAGAATTGTATATTCATAAAAATTTTATTGCCATAAAATATCTGGCTTGGAATCTACCTCTGAACTATAGAGGTTTGTCATAGAAGAATAAAACATATATGTATTTATATCCGCATCAAGTATTATAGCATCGCATTTCACGTGCCTAAATATTTTCGCTATCCCGTCCATCATTCTATGGACCCATGCTCTTCCTCGAGCTTATACACAATTACCCTTGAAACTCCCTCGACATCGAAAATCGAATCTGGGATCTCATTCTAGACATCATCGTTACTAGAATTCTATGCTTGCACCGCAACCTTCCTCGTATAATAATACGACTCCCTATTGATAAGAAAGAATAATGATTCACTAGGTAGACACTCTACTTAATTAGTCTATCGATGATAACTTATACACTACCACGACCCGATTAGTGGTACTCAATCTCAACACCCATTCCAATACAACTCTCACGGTTGTAATCAGCTCGATACTCGCAGAATCATTGCTGCCTTACTATGGTCCACCACTGACCTACTGTCGTCATTCACATTCCATGAAATCTTAATAGCTAACCATACGGAGTCCATACATGTCGTATCAAATCCTTCTAAGGAGGTAACATAATCACCATTCACGATTCATGAAGAACACTCCTGATTCTGACATACATACATGACATGAAGCAGATAAAATTGCAGAAGAGTTTCGCTCAAAGCAACGATAGCAGGCTAATACCATTTTTAATCATATGCCTTCGATAGAAGACTTAACTCAAAGGTTCGTTTAGTCCTTTTGGAAACATGGTCCTGGCTTATCCCCAGATAGGACCTCCTAAGATAGATAGCCCGTTCATGGCGATTACACGAATGAAACCTTTACCTACTACTATTACGGTTGGGTATTGCACCGTCATCAGAAGGAATGTCAATCTTCCAAACCATAATTCAACCTTCACATTTCTAACCATCATCACTGTATTCTTTTGGCACACGCGCCTATAATTATCCACTTACCTTTAAAGTGTCGGCCACCTCTTTGGCCTTTCCTGATAGTAAAATTTCCTTACAGTCAATGTCTTTTTAACCACCTCCAAATAAATTTTCTACCTTATTTCCGATCACTGCTTGAGTGAAGATGTTTTCCTTAATATCTGATGAGTAAAAATATCACCATTTTTCCATAAGTTATTGCCTCAGTCTTTAGAGGTTAATCACTGTCACGACTGACTCTCAATCATACTTAGAACATCTTTTATCTTAAGTCCTAATTGCCCTGAACAATTTCGACCATTACTGGTTCGATCCATACTTTATCGTGGTTTAACACGTGCCCCACTTGGCAACATTATAATTACGTCATATTTCCTTTATCAACATTTCTATTCTTGAGAATTTCGAATATTACCTTTCTCCCTGTAAAACCTCTAAGGTTATCCTTCAATCGTTCCTCCTGTATTCCCTAGATACAGGGCATATCAAAATACCATTTACTAATACTAGAACCATTGTCTATATACTTCTGAAAAATTTCTCCACTGATTCTTAAAGGTTGTTGCTACCTTAACCCTTTCCCAATCATACTGTCAAAACTCATACTGTCCCTATTAAGGGTGAAATGCCAACCTTTATGCATTCCCCTAGGATTCATTTTAAGTTACCGATGTTCTATCCTTAATTCCACCTTTAAAAGGTACCTGCATCCTTCCAAGGATAAATCAAGTCATATATCCCTGATAAGGGTATCTTATTCAATCATTACCACCTTGATAGTACATGTCTAATTTCACAATAACGTCTGTATTCAAAATGAGGTTAATAAATATGGCCTCCAAAAGATAACAACGGTTATCCGCTTGTCTTGCCTAATTTGGTAACGATAACAAGGATGTTCTGGAAGATATTGGTCGTGTTCAACATGAACTTCTTCTTAATAATTCCTTATTTACTTTTGTTGTTTATCTCAACAGTCACCTCAATGTTGGGATATCTCTCATACCTGGCGTCTCCCTTTCTGGGTATCAAGCCACCGGTCTTACACTTCACATTCTTGAAGGTCACTTCCTTCATCCAATTTTCCTAATTTCTTACTTCCTTGTCTCCTCAGTCTATCCGCGTCTCATTATTTATCCTTCAAACTATCTCAAGGTTTCCTCAAATCCCCCCAACTTACAGGGGTAAACTATATATATCTCTTATGCCTTCCACCATCAACTTTAACTCATGGTGAATCACCCTCATCCTTACGAATGCATACTTTTCTATATCTATTGCTACGAGTCTTTAGGGTTTCCTTATACCCAACTCCCTTATCATTATTTCATGAACAAACACAACATAAGCATTGATTTCAAATATCCCGTCATTCTGGATTCGTGCCCTCAGAACGAATCTTGACAACTTTTTACAACTTAGATTCATAATTCATCATACTCGTCCGCCTTTGATCTGGCTCTAAAGCTTTTACACTATCTCCATAACCTTGGGAATTACCTTCCCGAAAATAATTGGCTAAACTTTAATCAGTTTATTAAAATCTCTGGCTCCATGCCTTTCTTGGTCTTTCACCAGCGGGTGGTCTCTCCCTTAGGAGGGTAAGTGACAAAAACACTCTTTTGTGATTCGTCAATCATTCAGAATCTCAAATGATTCCCTATATTTCCTTTAGCCAGGCTCTTGCCTCGACTGGGTCAGCTTGTTCCTTGGAACTCTGAGAGCTTAGCGACTTAAAGGTCCTGAAAGAATTTCCTATCGCATTGCTTCCTCAAGGTGGTGGTTGGGAATAAAGTATAAGTTCTGTTTAGATAGGTCCATGAATTTCCGTATAGGAGTACCGCCTCGGGTCTCCTTATCTCGCTCAACTTCTGCTTTTTTTTTTTTTTTTTTGTCTAAATATTTCTTCCTACTCCCCATAATTGGGGTCATCTTTTAATTTAAAATCCTCATTTTCCACTTTATTATATTCTGGGTTCCTTATATCTTAATTGCGACCTCCCTGATTATCACATTCAAGGTTTGCCCCTAATCTTATTCCTTGTGGGGCATATTACTTGGAAAATTTTGAGAGTCTCTGGATATTTGTCTTACTTACTTTGCTTAAGTCTTCCCCTCGTTTAGTCCTTGCACGATTGCAAATTATGAATTCTTAAGTTCGATAAACTTCATGACACTCTCTTAAGTGTTAATAGAGCAATTAACAATGTGATTTATCACAATCAAACTGATCTGAACTGAAATTAACGAATATATACATAACCATTTGTTCGAGGGTACAACAACTGAACATATTAAAGAGGATTACATCATATGAACTTATCGCTCCTATCCCAAAAGTACTACCATAAATAGTCATCTCGTCATTAATACTAATCATTCATAACTTAGGCTAATCATCCAAAAGCGGTGCTACATGAGACCCTTGTTTGATTGCTCTGGCTCTGCACACTACCATGGATTAAGAGGTGTGAGCACGCACAACATCCCTAACCTGTTCCATCACAGAGGTGATGAGGTCTAAGATAGTCGCAAGTAGAGCTGGATCAACCTGACCCTCAAGATGGCCTCTAGCTGTAACACGGGTGGTAGCCTCAATCCTTTCCATGCTATACGCTAATCCTGCCGGAAGTATCCCACCCTCAATCCTTGGTGCAGTAAGTCGATCCAACAGATCACTCCTAACATTCCGGGCCTCTGACAGGCCACCCAAAGTCATATGATAATCAGCGATAAGAGATGCCTGAGTGGTAGCATCTAGCAGTCCATGGGGAACAGGTGGTGCAGACCCAGGAGATCCAAATGGATAACCAAGCACGGTATCAGGTGACAATGGTGCAGGGGATAAAGGTGGCATTTCCTCAGTATGTGCTGGGCTCTGTACAGGGGAGGGAACAGGAATTGGTGGAACCTCATGGAGGTCTACAGGAGCCTCTGGAAGAGGGTCTGATACTGGTATAATTGGGGTCGTGGAAGGCCCCACTCCTTCTGCCCTCATTAACTTTTGTGCCCTTGGTAACTCTTCATTCTCTAGGGCCACCCTCGCGGCCATTCTTGCTCTGGTAGTCGCCCTGACTGCGGTCATCTGTTCCTCAACGGTCCTCTCTTCATTCTCATCAGGATCCTCCATGAGATCCTCCTCAGCCACAATCCTTTCCGGAATCACATCCTCAACCGCAGCATTCTCTATCTGAACCTCATCCGGTCCCTCATTAGGGTACTCCATCGGATTCACAATTTGATCTCCAACTTGTAATAAAACATCCTCCTGCTGATGCTCCTGAACCTCAAGGTTTGGTGCCCCGCTGCCCTATACGAGGACAAACTATGTTACTATCACGATACCCATAAGGGTTCCCATAAGGGTTTTAACTGTCAGTGCTACGTTAGGTAGCCCGACTATGAACTTGGCAAGAGTTCTTATTATCTTAGTGAACTTATTATCTTAACGTCCCATCATCTCTGAGGTTTATAACGCTTAGCTCTGATACCATTTCTGTAACACCCCCAGATCCGGGGTCGGGGATCCGAGTCGTCACGGTCTTTCATTCCACAATACCACTTCACTTACTTAATAAAAATAACCTTATGCTGTGACCCCACACTAACACACACCACAATCCGTTATAGTCTCAGAGATGAACATCAAAAAAATATAACCACAAGTAATTATATTCCACAATTATCTGCCAATACACCTTAAAAGGTTTTCTGAATAGATTTACATTTTATTTGCCATTATTACAATTCGTATTATACATAAGTCTGGTACATCAAAAGTTGAAAGCCTAGCCTATTGGTAGTTCCTACCTCAGCTACAGCCGCATCAACGCTTCCAGAAGACTGCCGAACGTTTTCTAACCTCTTGCGAATCGGGAGCTTGGTCCGGTTCATCTTGTCTATCTGATGTTGTGTGATGAAAGAAGAAAGCAAGGGTGAGCAGCAAGCCCACCAAAATAATATGCATAATTATTTACCCTATATGAGTCTACTCATAATACTCATGAAAGTCTTGGTCAAAAGAAATGAACCAAGTTGATAACTTAATGCGATGAAGTCGCAAAATATTCAGTATATATATATATACATATATACTTTTCAAAATATTGGAAGTCCTCTTCCATGCATAATATACACAAAATCCCAGTGTATAACTGTATATAAAAAAATATCGTTGCAAGGTGATCTCATATATCTAACCTTGTCTCAACGTTTTTCTGAAAATCTTTGTCATACATAAGACAATTATTAATTAGATATAAGTTTAAAAGATGAGGTTACCAAATACCCCAATATACTTATATCTTTCCCAATACTACTTGAACTACCACCGTTCAAGTTATAATCAGTTTCAAAAGTTCATCACATAGATGAGACTACAAGACAAGATTTGAATAGATTCAATCTTTGAAATATTATTGAATGAAATAAAGTTACGAGATACTTTATTTAGTCCCGATATATATATATATATCCACATATATATATCTCTTAAACATTTCCTGGAACCTCTGTTATGTAAAGTATGAACAGAGTTTGAAACATCCAATGAATTTTGGAAAGGAAAAGAATTTTGGCATAAACCCGATATCTTGCTGATCAGGCAAAGATACCAATAAGTAACCTTTTCTACTAGTAGATGGACGAATTCCCCACTGGTCATCACCCTGGTCATAATTAAGACCTATGCTGGACTGCCACTCAGCCACCTATGCATTTGATGGACTCCCACTGAGCCACTTACACAATAATAGACCGTACCCCGGCCTGTCGCTTATGCCGACTCAATGAGAGGGGCTTACTTCCCGAACGTTGGGCAAGTAATCAATTCATTTACCAAATCTGCAACCTCGTTGCGAATATAAAATACACCACAGAGCCGGATTCCCCAGGTTTTGAGCGAGTATTTAAATCCCCTTAAAAAGGAAGATCTTAAATATAAAAAAAAAAGTTTTGGGATCCGCTCTGACTTTTAAAAATCATTTTGAAGACTCGAAAACACTTTAAAGAGTGTTTGGAGTAAGGCTGATTTAATGAAGTAAATCAGTCCCCAGAATATTTAGAAAATGACTGAATATTATTGATTAAATAATATTCCCATAAAGAATAATCTTTATAAAAATAATTGAAGTAGAAGTATTAAAATTTATACTTGAAACGAGTATTAAATAACCCAGGATATACTTATATGAAAGTATTATCATTATTTGAATAATCGAAAATAAGTTTGATTATTAACACCTTATTCTTTAATAAAATAAAGAATATATTTCAGCAAATAATCGGAGTCATAGATCCTCAAATGAATATTCAAATAATATTCAATAAATAATATAAAAGAGTCATAAGCCCTCGAATGAATATTCAAATAATATTCAGATAAATAAATAAAAGAGTCATAAGCCCTCGAATGAATATTCAAATAATATTCAGATAAATAAATAAAAGGAGTCATAAGTCCCCGAATGAATATTCAAAATAATATTCATTAATAAAATAAAGTTAAAGTTATTGAATAAACCTTATTCGATTAATAGTTTTAAAAACTATATCCATATATATATATATAAATAAATATATATATATAATATACTCGGGAACATCGACTCCCGGTTTAGAAATATGTTCACCTTTTATCCCCTATACTAAGGGTATACGCAACTACTTGCTTATTTCTAGCATAGGTATTATGCAACTATAAGCATTGAAATCAACAGATAGATAACCAGATTACAAAACAGACATGCATATATACCATATTAGCATGCTCCAATATATCGCAAAATTTGCTAATAACAATCATGCAATATCACAAGATAATGCATATACATATATTTACATCACAACAACAGTATAACGGGTAGAAAACTTGCCTGAGCGACTGGGGGTTACGAATGGCTCGGGACGAGTCTGGTAACCTATAAACAACAAGTAAGTTGGAATTAAACCAAAATCACTTGTAATTCTATACTTTAACTAACTTAGACTCTAACGCTTGTTTTGCGCTCACTGATTCGCTTAAGTCACTCGGGTACCCTCGGCTCCATCATTTTTAATAATTTAACCTTTACGAGTTTTAAAGCGATTCCTTCGCGAGTGACTTACCAACTGCCTAAAACACTTACCATAAATGTTTCATGCATTAATTAACCCTTTTTGGTCTTTAACCTACATTCCAAAGTAAGGCGAGGGAAAAAGTTTTGTTCGTGAAACGCCGTTACTTGAAACGGTCGTTTCCCCTAAACCGTAAATCGGAATCGAACGAACTACATATCAAAACGAAGCTCGTAACATGAGCTATCTAAACATGGCAGTGGTCACAATTTAGCAGGGGGTTCTCGGGTCCTAATGCTATGCACAAAAACAGTCCAAAGAAAATCGGACGTTACGACGGCTATGTTTACGCGATTTCCCATTTTTTAAACTATCCACAATCAACACAAACCATCCTCAAATCCAACACACAACAAACACCCATCCTTATCACATCATAACAATCCCAACCAATTCAATTTTAATCATTCATACATATGCTTAAACCTAACTTTAATCATACTTAAGTTTCTTTAAATCAAAACCACAAAATTACCATCTCATTTCACTACCATACCAAACCTCAAACTCTAATCATAACAATAAGATACCATAACAACCCACTACTCAAAATCACCTTATAATATATATGAACCTAGGGTTTGGAAATGGTATACCTTCCTTGAAGTGGTGGGTGGAGCTAGGAAGCCTTAAGAAGCTTGGAGAAGCCTTAGGAAAGCTTGGATCTTCAAGAAAAACAAGAAAAAGTTCAAGTTAAAAACTTGAAAACACTATTCATTGTCTTCTTCATTGATTAAATGGAGAAGCTAGAGAAAGAATTAATGGCTTAAACTCATGATATAGCCATAACTAAGCATAAAGATGGTTAGGGAATTTTCTTACCAATTAAGGATGCTTGGATCTTGATTTTGGAAATTTTTTTCTTTGAAAAAGGCAAAAAGCCGAGAGCTAATATGAAGAACAATGCCTTGGCTGATTTTTTGATTTTTGATGAAATGATTTGCTAGTTGGTTGGCTTGGTTTTGTTTTTGATTTAGCAAATTACCACCTTGCCCTTGAATTTGTGTGGTCCTAAATCAACCACACCTCCTTCCTTCCATGTCATGCTTATGTCACCCTTATGATGTCATCCTCCCTTCCTTGTCTCCTTTCTATTGGTTGGATGACATCACTCCCATTAATCCCTTTGATTAACTTCCTAATCGTTTGCCTAATGACCGCTGATCTGTTGTACGGTTCGCTTAACTTTCGTTCTCGTTTATCGCTTGAAGGATCATACCCGGGATCTTATTACTTAGGTTCCCTTAACCTTTCTCAATACATTATATTCCTTTTTATGATCCTCTATTATAATCCTTTAATTTTAAATCCTTTTTTTTATCCTGTTACCTTATACTCAATTCTCTCCGTATCTTGTGGATTTCCGGGAAAAACTAAAGTGTTCGGAATTGGGTTCTGACGATATTTACATACATTTATATACTTCATATAGTACTAATAAAATCCCATAAGATCAATAACAGAACCCCTACATAGCGTGGCATGAAAAGTTTTCTCATTCAGCAAAAACACTATTCATAAGGGTTTCAAAAATTCCCAAAAATTGGGGTTATTACATCAGTGGTCATTAGGACTCAGTGATTAAGACGTGTTATTTATTGTTTCCGGTTGTGTTTCAGGTACTTTAGCAAGCGTTTATGCAAACACGTTCTCGTACTCGCAAGAGGACTTTAGATACGGCTGAGGAGACAGACGAAGTTCTTGATATTCCGGAGAAGATAGAATTTGAAGATTCGGATTCAGGAAGTGAGCAGAAAGAGCCAGTAATCATGGGTGATCGTATAGTTCCGGCAGATCCAACTCTTATGGACTTTTCTCAGCCTAAAATTGATGACATTCAGTCTAGCATCATGCACCCGGCTATTGAGGCCAATAACTTCGAAATCAAGCCGGGCAGTATTTAGATGGTGCAAAATTCTATTTCTTTCGGAGGTGCTGTGACTGAAGACCCCAACATGCACATAAGGAATTTTGTCGAGATCTGCAGTACTTTCAAATATAATGGTGTGACTGATGAGGCTATCAAGCTGAGGCTTTTCCCATTCTCACTAAGGGATAAAGCTAAGGTCTGGTTACATTCTGAACCAGCTGGATTTATCACTACTTGGCAAGATCTTGCGCAAAAGTTTCTGGTGAAGTTTTATCCAATGGAGAAGACTGCTGCTATGAAGAGTGCTCTTACTCAGTTTGCGCAACAACCTACAGAATCTATGTGCGAAGCTTGGGAGCGCTACAAGGAGATATTGAGAATGTGTCCACATCATGGAATGCCTGATTGGATGGTGATCACTGGTTTCTATAATGGTTTGGGGGCCCAATCTCGGCCCATGTTCGACGCAACAGCTGGAGGCGCCTTGTGGGCCAAAAGCTATACTGAGGCTTATAATCTTATTGAGACTATGGCTGCAAATAAGCATCAAAACCCAACTCAAAGGATGATCCCTGGGAAGGTAGCATGTGTTTTGGAAGTTGATACAGCTAGAGCTATTGCAGCGCAGCTCCAAGCGCTGTCTATGAAGGTCGATTCTCTAGCCACTTATGGAGTCAATCAGATAGCTATGGTCTGTGAGCTTTGTGCAGGTTCTCATGCTACGGATCAGTGTTCTCTTGTTAATGAATCTGTTCAGTATGTGAACAATTATCAGCGACCACAGCAGTCTGTGCCAGCTATGTATCATCCTAATAACAGAAATCATCCAAATTTCAGCTGGAGTAATAATCAAAATGCTATTCAGCAACCATACCAGCAAGGCATAAGTAAACAGTTCAATCCACCTGGATTCCAGCAATCACATCATTATGCTCAAAGGCAATCATATCCTCAACAAGGAGGTGCAGCTCCACCCACTAGTGCTGATTTTGAGGAACTTAAGCTGTTGTGCAAAAGTCAGGCGGTTTCGATCAAGACCTTGGAAAATCAAATCGGTCAAATAGCCAATGCAGTGCTTAATCGTCAACCTGGCATACTTCCCAGTGATACTGAAGTGCCAGGCAGGAAGGAAGCTAAAGAGCAAGTCAAGGCTATTACCTTAAGGTCTGGAAAAGTTGCTGATGCAGAAAAAGCAAAAGAAGGAGAAGCCGAAGCGGGTGATGAAGAAGCTAAGCAAAAGGCGAAAACGGCGGAACCAAGGAAGACTACTGTTGAACACACTCTGCCTGAGGGTAATACAGGGGAGAAACAGCTCTATCCTCCACCACCTTTCCCTAAGAGATTGCAACAACAAAAGCTGGATAAGCAGTTCGGTAAGTTTCTGGAGGTGTTCAAGAAATTTCACATCAACATACCTTTCGCTGAGGCTCTGGAGCAAATGCCTAGTTATGCGAAATTTATGAAGAATATTCTTTTAAGGAAGGTGAAACTGGATGAACTTGAGACCGTTGCTTTAACGGAAGAATGCAGTGCTGTGCTGCAATAAAAGTTACCTCCAAAGCTTAAAGATCCAAGTAGCTTCACTATTCCTTGCACCATTGGAAAGTTGTCTTTTGACAAGTGCCTTTGTGATTTGGGAGCAAGCATCAATCTGATGCCGTTGTCGATCTTCAAAAATTTGAATTTACCTAATCCAAAACCCACCTACATGTCTCTACAATTGGCTGATCGTTCTATTACATACCCACGAGGCATAGTGGAGGATGTGCTAGTAAAGGTGGATAAGCTCTTCTTTCCTGCAGACTTTGTTATTCTGGATTTCGAGGAAGATAAGAAGATTCCCATAATCTTGGGGAGACCTTTCTTGGCTACAGGCCGTACCTTGATAGATGTGCAGAAAGGTGAACTTACTATGAGGGTGCAGGATCAGGATGTGACGTTCAATGTATTCAAAGCAATAAAATTCCCTACAAAAGATGATGAGTGCTTAAAAGTGGATTTGATTGATTCTGCGGTTACTTCAGAACTTGATCGTATGTTAATGTCTGATGCATTAGAGAAGGCCTTAGTAGGGGATTTTGACAGTGATGATGAGGATGGCAATGACCAACTACAATATCTAAATGCTTCTCCTTGGAGGCGAAAGCTAGACATGCCATTTGAATCTCTTGGTACTTCTGACCTTAAAAATGCTGAAGGAAAGCTCAAACCATCTATTGAGGAAGCACCTATCTTGGAGCTTAAACCATTGCCTGAACACTTGAGGTATGCTTTTTTAGGTGATGCATCTACTTTACCTGTTATTATTGCATCTGACCTTTCAGGTAGTGAGGAGGACAAGCTCTTAAGGATCTTGAGAGAATTCAAATCGGCTATCGGATGGACTATAGCATATATCAAAGGGATCAACCCTTCATATTGCATGCATAAAATTCTGCTAGAGGAGGGTAGTAAGCCGACTGTTGAGCAACAACGCAGACTTAATCCTATCATGAAAGAAGTGGTGAAGAAATAAATTCTGAAGTGGCTGGATGCATGAATCATTTATCCTATTTCTGACAGTTCTTGGGTGAGCCCCATGCAATGTGTACCTAAGAAAGGAGGTATTACTGTGGTAGCAAATGAGAAGAACGAGCTCATCCCCACTCGAACAGTCACAGGTTGGAGGGTATGCATGGAATACAGAAAGTTGAACAAGGCCACGAGGAAGGATCACTTCCCTCTCCCATTTATTGATCAGATGCTTGACAGGTTGGCCGGTCATGAGTATTATTGTCTTCTGGATGGTTACTCGGGTTATAATCAGATTTGTATTGCACCAGAGGATCAAGAAAAGACTACCTTCACTTGTCCATTTGGCACATTTGCTTTTTGCAGAGTTTCGTTTGGCTTATGTGGCGCACCGACCACTTTTCAGAGATGTATGATGGCTATATTCTCTGATATGATTGGAAATAATGTCGAGGTGTTCATGGACGACTTCTCCGTCTTTGGACATTCGTATGATGAATGTTTGAATAATCTCCGTGCAGTATTCAAAAGGTGTATGAAAACTAATTTGGTGCTCAATTGGGAAAAATGTCACTTTATGGTGCGTGAAGGCATTATTCTTGGGCATAAGGTCTCTAGCAAGGGTCTCGAGGTGGACAAAGCCAAGGTGGGAGTCATTGAAAATCTTCCACCACCTATTTCTGTGAAAGGAATCCGTAGTTTTCTTGGTCATGCGGGTTTTTATCGGCGTTTCATCAAGGACTTTTTGAAGATATCCATGCCATTGTGCAACTTGCTTTAGAAGGATGTGCTTTTCAAATTTGATGATGAATGCTTGACGGCATTCGAGACTCTCAAGATGAGTTTGATAACTGCACTAGTTATTACAGCACCTGATTGGACAGAGCCTTTTGAGATGATGTGTGATGCGAGTGATTATGATGTGTCATTGAGTGGGTATTGAAGGAGATATGGCAGTTTGAAGTTGCTGTGTTTATTTTGGCCGAGAGCTTCTTCTTGCAAAGTCAACTCTTCTCTTTTTGATTTATGTTATTTGCTTGGTTGATTCTTCTTTTTGTCTTGAAATTTGTTTTAACCTTTTTACCATGGTTAATTTTGTATGGCCCAAAATCACCCAACAAACAAAACTCCTTTGTCATGCTTATGCAAGCAAGCTTGTGTCATGTGATGACATCATCATCCACTACCTTTTTGATTAATCCCTTAATTACTTGGCTAATGACCGCTGATCTGTTATACGGTTCGCTTATCTTTTGTTTTCGTTCGTCGTTTGAGGGATCATATCCGAGATCTTATTACTTGGGTTCCCTTAAACCTTTCTCAATATTTTATATTCCTTTTATGTTCCTCTCTTATAATCCTTGAATTTAAATCCTTTTAATCATGTTACCTTATACTCAATTCTTTCGGTATCTGGTGGATTTTCGGGAAAAATCAAAGTGTTCGAATTTGGATTCTGGCGATCTTTACATACACTTATATACCATATAGAGTACTAATAAGATCTCAGAATAACAATAAAAGAACCCCTACAAAGTGTGGCATGAAAATTTTTCTTATTCAGCATAATCAGCAAAATCACTATTCATAAGGGTTTCAAAAATTCCAAAAATTGGGGTTATTACAGTCTCCCCTCCTTAAAAGGATTCCGTCCCGGAATCGGATAGAAAATGAATATGGATGCTCTCTTAGCATTGCACTTTCTAACTCTCAAGTAAATTTTCCCACATTGTGGTTCTACCATCAAACTCTAACTAGTTTGATAACCCTTCTCCAAAGCACTTGTTCCTTTTCGATCTATAACATTTCCTGGTTGCTCCATATAGGTTACATCTGGTTGCATGTCTATGCGCTCATACGCTCCTATTTATCTGGCATCCGAATTACACTTCCTTAACATTGATACGTGAAACACGTTATGAACTTGCTACATGTTCGGGGTTAGGGCTAGCTCATATGCTAACTTCCCAGTACGTCTTAATACCTCAAAGGGTCCAACAATTCGTGGGCTTAGCTTTCTTTTCTTTCCGAACCTCATCCATCCTTTCCAAGGGAATACCTATAACAGCACTAGGTCCCCTACTTCCTATTTCTTGTCCTTTCATATCAAATCAACATACTTCGTGTGCCCATCTTGGGCTACTACCAGCCGTCCTATAATTAAATCTATTATATCCTTGGTCCTTTGGACCACTGCTGGTCTAAGCATCTTGCGATCTGCAACATCATCATTTCATAAGGGAGATCGACATTGTCTTCCCTCAAGGATCTTATAAGGCGACATCTCGATAATGACATATGATCTATTTTCATAAGAAAACTCAATCCGCATTAAGTGATCATTCTAAATTCATTCAAGTCTATTGCACAGACTCTCATCATAGCTTCTAGCACTATGGCTTTTGCTTCTCAATACCCATTCTTTTCCAGTTTGTAGTCATTACTATCTTCCGTACATTATACTATACTGGTTACACTTTTGCTCGTTAGCGTTCTATAACCTTTTAATAACCACGTCAACCTTAGTATCACGAACGCGTTAGAATCAGAATACCATCGTACTGATACTACTTCCTTTAGCTGCTTCCATCTTCGAAAGCTTGGTCCTTCATATAGAAGTAAAAGAATTTATTGAGAGATCACTATGATCATGAACACTTGTTATATCGCATAGTTAGTACAGAAGGTGGCCAGCCTTTAGTACTTGACAAGCAATTAAACAATAGATGGTATCCTACTAGGCTTCTATCACACAGATAGTCATTCGGCAATACCTCCCCTTCTGGAAGGGTTGTTCTTCTCAGCTTATATGAAATGAAAAGGAGAGAAAAGAACGAACTGAAGAGAATTGTATATATATAAAATATACTGCCACAAAATATCTGGCTTGGAATCTACCTCTGAACTATAGAGGTTTGTCATAGGAGAACAAATCATATACGTATATATATCAACATCAAGTATTATCGCATCGCATTTCACATGCTTAAATATTTTTGCTATTTCGTCCATCATTCTATGGACCCATGCTCTTCCTCGAGCTTATACACAATCACCTTTGAAACTCCCTCGACATCGAAAATCGAATCTGGGATCTCATTCTAGACATCATCGTTACTAGAATTCTATGCTTGCATCGCAACCTTCCTCGTATAGTAATACGACTCTCTATTGATAAGAAGGAATAAATATTCAATAGGTAGACAATCGACTTAATTAGTCTATCAATTATGACTTATATATCACCACGACCCGATTAGCGGTACTCAATCTCAACATCCATTCCAATACAACTCTCACGCTTGTAATCGGCTCATTACTCGCAGAATCATTCCTGCATTACTATGGTCCACCACTGACCTACTGTAGTCATTCATTTTCTATGAAATCTTAATAGCTAACCATACGGAGTCCATACATGTCGTATCGAATTCTTCTAAGGAGGCAACATAATCACCATTCCATGATTCATGAAGAACACTCCTGAACTTGGCGTACATATGACATGAAGCAGATAAAATTGCAGAAGAGTTTCAATCAAAGCAACGATAGCAGGTTAATACCATTCTTAATCATATGCCTTCAATAGAAGACTTAACTCAAAGGTTCATTTAGTCTTTTTGAAACATGGTCCTGGATTATTCTCAAGATAGGACCTTCTAAAATAGATAGCCCACTCACAGTGCTAACATGAATTAAATCTTTACCAACCTACTATTACGGTTGAGTATCGTATAATCATCAGAAGAAATGTCAATCTTTCAAACCATAATACAACCTTCACAGCTTTAACCATCATTACTGTATCCCTCTGGCACGTGTGCTTATAATTTTCCTCTTACACTTAAAGTGTCGGCCACCTCTTTGACCTTTCCTGATAGTAAAATTTCCTTACAATCAATGTCATTTTTTTAACCACCTCCAAATAAATTTTCTACCTCATTTCAATCACTACTTATATGAAAATGCTTTTCTTAAGTCCTAGTGAGAAGAAAAAAAAATCACCATTTTTTTTCCATAAGTCATTGCCTTAGTCATTAGATGTGAACATTGCCACGACTGACTCTCAATTATACTTGGAACATCTTTTATCTTAGGCCCTAATGGCCCTGAACAATTTCAACCTTTACTGGTTCGATCCATACTTTCTCGTGGTTTAACACGTGCCCCACTTGGCATCATTATAATTACGTCATATTTCCTTTATCAACATTTTTACTCTTGAGAATTTTGAATATTACCTTTCTCCTTGTAAAACCTCTAAGGCTATCCTTGAATCGTTTCTCCTGTATTCCCTAGATACAGGGCATATCGAAATACCCTTTACTAATACTAGAACCATTGTCTATATGTTTCTAAAAAATTTCCCCACTGATACTTAAAGGTTGTTATTACCTTAATCCTTTCCAATTCATACTTTCAAAACTCATACTATCCCTATTAAGGGTGAAATGCCAACCTTTATGCATTACCCTAGGATTCATTTTAAGTTACCGATGTTCTATCTTTAATGCCACCTTTAAAAAGGTACATGCATCCTTTCATGGATAAATTAAGTCATATATCCCTGATAAGGGTGTCTTATTCAATCATTCCCACCTCGATAGTATATGCCTAATTTCACAATAACATCTGTATTCAAAATGAGGTCAATTAATATGGCCTCCAAAAGATAACTACGGTTATCTACTTTTCTTGCTTGATTTGGTAACGATAACAAGGATGTTCTGGAAGATATTGGTCGTGTTCAACATGAACTTCTTCTTAATAATTCCGTATTTACTTTTGTTGTTTATCTCAACAGTCATCTCAATGTTGGGATATCTCTCATACCCGGCATCTCCCTTCCTGGGTATCAAGCCACCGGTCTTACACTTCACATTCTTGAAGGCCACTTCCTTCATCCAATTTTCCTAATTTCTTACTTCCTTGTCTCCTCAGTCTATCCGCGTCTCAATATTTATCCTTCGAACTATCTCAAGGTTTCCTCAAATCCTCCCAACTTACAGGGGATAAAATATATGTATCTCTTATGCCTTCAACCATCAATTTAACTCATGGTGAATCACCCTCATCCTGACGATTACATACTTTTCTATTTCTATTGCTACGAGTCTTTAGGGTTTCCTCATACCCAACTTCCTTATCATTCCTCAAACTCTATTGCCTTTATATTCCTTTCCACTTCAGTTTCTTTTTATTTTCCTTTCTCCTATCATTATTTCATGAACCAACACAACATAAGCATTGATTTCGAACATCCCGTCATTCTGGATTCGTGTCCTCAGAACGAATCTTGACAACTTTTACAACTTAGATTTATAATTCATCATACTCGTCCGCCTTTGTTCTGGCTCTAAAGCTTTTACACTATCTCCATAACCTTGGGAAGTACTTTCCTGAAAACAATTGACTGAACTTTAATCAGTTTATTGTAACCTCTGGCTCCGTGCCTTCCTTGGACTTTCACCAGCGGGTGGCCTCTCTCTTAGGAGGGTAAGTGACAAAAACAGTCTTTTGTGATTCGTCAATCATTTAGAATCTCAAATGATTCCTATATTTCCTTTAGCCAAGCTCTTTCCTCGACTGGGTCAGCTTGTTCCTTAGAACTCTGAGAGCTTAGCGACTTAAAGGTCCTGAAAGAATTTCTCACCGCATTGTTTTCTCAGGGTCGTGGTTGGGGATAATAGTCTAAGTTCTGTCTAGAAAGGTCATAAATTTTCGTATAGGAGTACCGTCTCGGGTCTCCTTTCTTTACTCGACTTCTGTTTTCTTAGTCTGAACATTCCCTCCTCCTCCCCATAATCGGGGTCATCCTATATATTTTAAATCCTCATTTTCCACTTCATCATGTTATGGGTTCCTTCTATCTTGATGGCGACCTCCCTGACTATCACGTTCAGGGTTTGCTCTAAATCTTATTCCTCAAACTAGCTTTCATCTAAGATCTCATCTTTAAGCTCTTGAACATTTGGAACCCAAATTTTGTAGGAATACCTCATTATTCCCTTATCATCTTTCTCGGTATTAATCTCTTATCTATTTGTTGGCTCTCTGCCTTCATTCATCACTTTTTCTGGCACAATCTGTTCTTTTCCAATAATTCGGGCTGTATTGCAATCTCAATCCTAGAAACTCTGGGGGTTTGAGAGATTTGAAGGCCCTAAAGGCAGTGGCTGCAGTCTGTTGGGCAGCATGTGGCTGTGGTGGAATAGGCTGTTGGTTCAGATTTGCTCTTAACAATTCCATAAATTCATTCATGGGGTTCCCTCCCTGATGGGTATCCTCAGCATCTTCTTCTACATAATCTTCTTCATCATATTTATTATAGTCTAGGTCCTCTTCACTATCTTCATTCACTACAGGGTCAGGTTCATTCCGTTGTTGGTTAACAGATTCTGCGGGCTGTGCCCTGGTTCCTCTTCTACGGGGTGGCATTGTTTTGATAATGAAAATTTGTCAACATAGTTGTAATTATAACAGTTGGATTAATTTATTCATATGTAAGCATGTCATTCATTATCTAGCATGTTTTCCCTTTTAAGTGCAATAATATGGACATCCATTTCTTAATAACTTCTTAGATATATATTTCGTAAGGTCTTCCACTTATATCTTGGGGGACAAAACAACTAACTAAGTTCATACATGCCTGATTACAATCCATTACTTGTCCTGAATACTGAAATGGAAATACATAAGTCGTGTACCCTGAAGGGCTAGGAACGCTATCTACTACTAGCTATCCTATCAAAATTGGTGACAAGTCACCCAGCCTTTTTCAAGGTCCATATCTAGTCACTAGTCCCTCAGTCACTGTCATTGCGTGTGAGGTCACGCACCCTCCTCATCGCTTCTGCCAACATCAACTCTGCATCAACTACCGGGATGTATCCTCCAATTGCTGTCATCCTCATCTGAACCCTGGTACGGAGCTCGATCCCATCAATCTCTCTGCGAGCTATGGCTGGGGAAGCAGCTCTGAAATCCCCTGGGTATCCTAGTCTGATGGCTCTCTCAGCTGACAATGCCTGGTGTAACTCCGCAATATGAGCAGGATTCCGCAGTAATCTCAGCGTTAAGTTGAGTCACCATCCAGTCGTGTACATCTACATGTATAGTCACCGGGGGTGGTAGAGGTGAATCTGGGTCGCTAGAGGATATATCGTAAGCCTCGTAGACCTGCGCATATATCCCATCCTTGTCATCATCATTAGTATAGGGCATAGGGCTTTGAATCCCCGGGGGTGGGGTAGGAGAGCGAATAGTCGGGTGAGAGTACATCTCTACATCCCTCCAGCCTACGACATCTCCCTGGGTCATATCAATGCCATTAGCTATGGGGACAGGAAGGTCAGTCTCCTCCTCTGGGACATCCTCAGTAGGGTCATCATCTGAATCATCAATGGGTGGGTTCTTTGGCTCGAGAGTAGGGTCACACTCAGGAACCATAACATCCTCAACAGGGTCAACCTCCCTCATAGACTCCACTGGTACCTGACATAATATGAAAGGTGTTACTAACTTAGAGTCGGAATTCCCTTGAGGGTAAAATTGTCAAGACTACCCGTGTAGCCCGACGATGAACTCGACTTGAGTTATAATTGATTATTTTATTATTCCTATGTCTACGTATTTTATATCCTATCGTTTCCAAGATTTGATAACCTAAGGCTCTGATACCATTTCTGTGGCGCCCCAAAATCCGGGGTCAGGAATCTTAGAGGCCACGCCATCTAAACTACTACAACAACATAACTCACACTACAATATATAAATACTCACGCTTCCCGACCCCACACTTATCACACACACACACACACACTTACATGTTATTGTCTTGGAAACGAACCATTCATAACTAGAGTAATTCAACCATCAAGTGATAATTATTACAACCCAAAAGTGATTAAGTCTTACTGGGGAGTAACCTTTAAGGCTAGTCCGTCGGACAAATATACGTTTCTTGTTTATTACCTTACATAAGTCATACTTATAAATAAGCCGAACTAAAAATAACTGAAAACTGATCCAGCTTATTCAGACTACTTATGGTACAACACCAAACAATCTACGGAACAGCTGGCCATTTCCTACCCGTTTCCTGGCTGTGATTCTCATGGCAGGCATCTTGATTCACTGTTGTGTTGTGTCAATTTAAGAAAACAAGTGTGAGCTATAATGCCCAGCATAATAATGTACAGTATAAAAATGACTATATGATAACTTACGTAAAACATCATATATGATAATTATGTTTTATTCGAAAATAGTTTTCCTTGGTGATACACACCTTCTTATGAAAACAATTCTTTAGGGGATTTTATTATCCTGCGAATATCTTAATAGTAAACCCAGCACCTAGGCTTGGGTTACGGTATTGCATCACAATTCCAATTGAAAGGATTTGGACACTCATTGGAGCCACCGTATACGATGATCAGTCGTAATACGATAATAGTAACCTTTTCTACTAGTAGAAGGATGACACCTTCGTATCCCGGTTATCACCCTTGCCGCATTCGGGCTGCGTGTCCCATTTTTGGGTATACACATATTTAACAAGTTCCTGAGTACACAGAGTACCTTTGCCTGCGGTACCTTTGGTAGTCCATCTAGCACACATAGTACCAGAGTCTACCCCTCCCTTGTCCTTTAAAAAGAATTCTATCAATTTCGAGAACTCGAACCACATCGAAGTTCCCCAAGCGTTTTGCTTGTTGATAGAAACAGTTTATCTTACTAAGATATAAATGTATATATGTATATACGTAATTCCGAGATTTTCGGAGGATGTACTAAGGATGTGAGTTGACCGTTGTCAACAGATAATTTAATAAGGGGGGAAATTTTCTCCTTGAAACTATATTAACTAAGTCGGGATAATAATCTCCGACGATCTGAAATTATTCGAATGATTTTTTGAAGTCAGAAAGTATATTCTAAATCAGGATCTATGATTTTTAAATCAATAATAAACGCTTTAATGAATAATAAATAATTACACGATAATCGATAAATAATTAAACCTCGAATGAGTTTACTCTCTAAAAGAATATTTAAAATAATATTCCTCAACTAGTTTCTGTCTACGTAGTTAATAATATTTAATGTTTAATCAGGTTTGAAATAAATAATCGTTGGAGTATACTACTCCCATAATAAAGAATTATGTATATAGTATTTATTATTCGAACCATAAAATATAGTTGAGGGAATATGATCGTTGGGAAATCATTTTAACAAAAGTTTGAGGTATTTTAATGTTTCATAAGTGGACGTTAAGTCCCTTTAAAACGTACTATTATGGACTTGTAATCGTCCTATAATATCACCGGAATGATTCCAGGGTTTTCATCTTAAAATCCCGACCGACCCTCGGTCTTATAATCATACATCACGCGTAAAGCGGAAATTAAATATTTTACGATATATCCTTATCGTACAACATCGCTACATTATGCGAAAAATTCAATTACTACTTATCATGGCAAGCATGGTATTTATGCAATGATAGTAAAAAAATCCTTTCACAATACAATAGAAAAATAGAGTTGGGTTCGTAAACTTGCCTGGGTATTTCGAGGTGGAGGATGCTCTATGTTCTGCTCGGAAATCTATAATCATAAACACAATTCGTTAGGTCCTATTCTAATTTACGGCGACTCGCACTCATGCGCTACTTATTATGCACCCTGTCAATTTGTACTACCCTTATTATTCCTTTAAGTCCTTCTTCACATCATGGTCGCTTCATTTTTCTAAATACCTTAGATTCATTTTCATTATCGTCGTCGGCTCCGCTTATGGATTCTACAGTTTCTAATCGCGCGGTCTCGGCTCCGATATTTTTGTAAAATTGAAAAATTATTATTTTCACTTGATATTTTTATGGAAGTTAGGAAACTCAATATTTCTGTAAAAATTTCATAAATTATCAACACTTTTAAGTTGATCCTTTATATTTTCAAAGTTCGTAATTCGTAGCAGTTTTTGTCGCGTAAATCACTTTTAGTAAAATGGCCATAACTTTTGATCCGTAAATCGGAATCAAGCGATTCAAGTGCTTAAACGATCCTTATAAAATTGTCTATCATAATAAAGGGTTACTTTTCAAGGAACTATAGTTTAAATCTTCGGGACTTTCTGCAGAAACTTAAAGTTATGATTTGTTTGTTTTAACAGAATTACGTTTATGATCGAGGTTTCGTTTACGCCCTAACTCTTAACACAACCACCAAAAATCATCATCTCATCATCAACACACAAACTCCTCTCAAGAACATCATGTTATTGAGGCAACAACAATCAACCTCACATCTACTTAACTAAACATCAAAATTTCAGCAATACCACTTCTAAAACTAGGTTTACAACTACATACTAAATGGATCTTAAAAATGAATCTTAAATAAAGTTGGGCCAAAGATTTTTACCTTTCTTGAAATCTTGAGATGTGTTATTGAGGATGGTTGAGTCTTAGAAGTGCTTGGTATGATTTTTGGAACCTAAAACCACCATTGAAATCAAGAAACCACAAAATAGTTACTATTCATACTATTCACTAGTAACTTTCTTGATTTTATTTCACCCATCAAAACTTGATAAAAGGAGATGAAAGAATTTTATTACCTTAGTTTGGTTGTTAGGAAGCTTGAGAATTATTGGGATGATTTTACCATGGCTAGAACTTGAGATTTTGAATTGGATTTCCTTCTTTTTCTTGAAATTGCTGAATGGAAACAATGAAGGGGGGGGGGGAGTTTTATTCTTTCTTCCTTGGTTGCTTCTAGGAAATGAGATTGGTGATATATTATATTGATTTGATATTCTCCTAGTTTGAATCCTAGGTTTATTCCTTGTTGCAAATCTTGGGGATAATTCCAAGTAGCTTGCTAGCTTACAAGCTAAACTACATGTGCTAGCTTCCTTAGCACACTATTTGGCTAGCTTGCTTGATCATCCTATGTTTAGCTCAATATTTGATAAAGTAACCATGGTTACTTTCTTACCATGGTTAGTTAGTGCGTTACGTTTATTTAATCGTTTACGTGTTCGCTCGATCACTTACGTATTTTCGTAATACTTACTCGTAAATGGTTCGCGACGTAATTCCTTTCGTATTTATTCCTTATATTTTGAATTATCATACTTGAATATAAATCTGTAGGGTTTTAATCTTATAATTGTATTGGGATTTCTGTAATCCTCGATGAGTCGTAAATATGGTCATTTTTCAAAGTTCGTTTTCTTCGAAAACTAATAGCATTTACATACACTCATTTGGTACGTATAACTGTAATATCAACTTCGAAACTCATTTTCTCATGTACTACATAGTGTGGGCTCAAAAGTTTTTCCCACCCGTCAGGGTTACTATTCATTAAACGTTTTACAAGGTCTCAAAAATTCGAGTTATTACATAGTATATCGAAGGACTTCTCTATTTCCTTAAGCCAGGCCCGTGCCTCAACGGGGTCCGAAGATTCTAGAAACTCTGGGGGTTTGAGAGACTTAAACGCTCTGAAGGCGGTAGCAGCAGTTTGTTGGACAACATGTGGCAGTGTTTGAAGGGGCTGTTGGTTCAGATTTTCCCTTAAAAGTTCCATAAAGTCATTCATGGGGTTTCCCCTGATGGGTATCCTCAGCTTCTTTCTTTATATATCTTTCTTCATCAAATTTATTAAAGTCTTGGTCCTCTTCACTTACCTCATTCACTATATGGCTAGGTTCATTTTATCGTTGGTTAACAGACTCTGCGGGCTGTGCCCTGGTTCCTCTTCTCCGGGGTGGCATCGTTCTGATAATGGAAATGATGTTAATACAGTTACATATTTTTACTTTTGGATTAATTCATTTGTAGGTAAGCATGTATTTAAATATTTAGCATGCTTCTATCAAGGAGCAATAACAAGATAAGATGACTTCTTAATAACTACTAGATAATATATAATAGGGTCTCCCAGACTATGTCTCGGGGACAATAACAACCATCTAAATCCATACGTGTTCCTAAATATAATACATCAACTATATAATCCTGAATACTGAATAACAAATACATACACCGGGTACTCTGAAGGGCTAGGAATGCTATCTACTACTAGCCATCCTAACAAAATTGGTGACAAGACACCCAACCCTTTACAAGGTCCATATATGGTCACTGGTCTCTCAGTCTGAGTCACTGCGTGTGAGGTCTCGAACCCTCCTCATCACTCCTGCTAGCATCAGCTTAGCATCAACTACTGGAATGTATCCACTCATCTTCGTCATCCTCATTTGCACTGGAGTATGGAGCTCAATCCTATCAATCTCCTGGCGAGCTATAGTCTGGGAAGCAACTCTAAATTCCCCGGGGTAGCCTAGCCTGATAGCTCTCTCGGCAGTCAGTGCCTGTCGTAGCTCTACAATGCGGGCTGATGCTGCAGTGATCTCATCATTTAGCTGAGCCACTATCCAGTCATGCACAACTACATGCATGTTCGCTGGGGTTGGTAGGGGTGAGTCCGGGTCACTGGAGGATATATCATAAATCTCATAAGTTTGTGCCTCCATCTCGTCATCCTCATCCTCATCAGTGGAGGGAAAGGGGCTCAGTATCCCTGGGTGAGGTGTGGGTGGGTGAACGGTCGAGGGAGGGTACATCTCTATGTCTGTCCAATCTACGCCATCACCCTAGGGAACCTCAACATCATCAGCTATAGGGGTAGGGAAGTTAGTCTCCTCCTCCGGGGGATCCTCGGTAGGGTCATTATCTGAGTCATCAATAGGTAGGTCCTCTGGCTCGGGAGTAGGGTCGCGCTCAGGGGCCATAATATCCTCAATAAGGTCATCCTCCCACATAGGCTCCGCTGATACCTGACACAATAGGCAAGGTGTTACTATCTTAAAGTTGGAATTCCCTTGAGGATAAAATTTCCAAGACTATCCATGTATTATGACGATAAACTCGACTTGAGTTATAATTGATTATTATTATTCTTATATCTACGTATTTTATTTCCTATCGTTTCGAAGATTTGATAACCTAAGGCTCTTATACCATTTTTGTGGCGCCCCAAAATCCGGGGTCAGGTATCTAGGAGGCCACGTCACCTTGAATCTTATTTAACACTTATCTCGTACAATAATATATATATATTAACACCTTTATGACCCCACACTTATCAACACACACACACACACTTACAGGTTATTGTCTTGAAAATGAACAATTCATTACTAGAGTTTATCAGATCCACAAAGTGATAATTATTACAGACCAAAAGTGAATAAGTCTTACCACGGGTGTAACCTTTATTTAAGGTTAGACCGGCGGCCAAATATACGTTTCTTAATTATTACCTTACATAAGTCATACTTATAAATAAGCCAGACTAAAAATAACTGAAAACCAATCCAGCTTATACGGTCTACCTGGGGTACTGCACTGAACATCCTACGGAGCAACTGGTTGTTTCCTACCCGTTTCCTGGCCGTGAGTTTCATGATAGGCATCTGGATTCACTGTTGTGTTTTGTCATTTTAAGAAAAAAAAGTGTGAGCTATACTGCCTAGCATAATAAGGTACAGTATGAAAAGACTGTATAAGAAATTCATATCTAATTCTCTAGATGGTATATTTATTTGTTTAAAATAGTTTTTCTTGGTGATAGACACCTCTTTTCAAAAAAATTCCTTGATTGACTTATTAGTCTAAAAATACCTTAATGTTAAAGCCAACACCTAGGCTTGGGTTACGGTATGGCATCTCAATTCCAATTGGAAGAATAGGACATTTGCAGGAGACACCGCATACGATGATCAGTCGTAATACGGAAATCTGTAACCTTTTCTACTAGTGGAAGGATGACTTCCTAGCTCCCGGTTATCACCCTGACCGCATTCAGGCTATGTGTCCCATTTTGGGTATGCACACACTTCACAGGTTCCTGAGTACACAGAGTACCTTTGCCTGCGGTACCTTTGGTAGTCTCCGTAGTACTCATAGTACTAGAGTCTACCCCTCCTTGTCCTTGGAAGAATCCTATCATATTCCGATAACTCGAACCACATCGAAGTTCTCCAAGCATTTTGCTTGTTGATAGGCACAACTCATCTTGTTTATATATATATATATATGTACTTTCGAGAATTTTCGGAGGAAGCACTAAGATAATGTGAGTTGACCGTTGTCAACGGATAAGTATTTAAGGGAGGGTTTCTTTTGAAATTCTAGTCAAAATATTTAAAGTATATCGAGATAATATTCTTCGACGACCTGAAAGTATTAATATGATTTTTTGAAACTCAGAAAATATTTTAAAATAGGTTTTATGATTTTTAAATGATATTAAATCATTCAAAAAATATTAAATAATTAATAATAATTATTAAATAATTAAATCTCGACTAATTATTTTTTAAAAGAATATTTGAAATAATATTTCTCAACTAATTTATGTTTAAATAATTAAATAAGTCTTTAATAAATATAAAATAATTGTGTTTAAAATAAACAATCATTATTCTCCTATATTAAATGGATATTTGAAATAATATTCATTGATCGAGTAACTAAATATAGTTGAGGGAATACGATTTTGGAAATCATTTTAAAAAAATTCGAGGTACTTTAATATTTCGCGAGAGGACATCGAGTCCCTGGGAATAAAATAGTTACAGACTTTTAATCATCCAAAACGTCTCCGGGATGATTCCCATGTTTATACTTTATGAAAACTGACTGATTCTCGGTCTTCCAACTTATACATCACGCTCTACTATATCGTTAAAATATTCTACGATATATTTATCCTAATCTCGATTGTTATTTGATACGTAAAAACTCGTATTGTACTATCATGGCTACGGGAATAGTAAAATAATCTTCACAACAATATATAGAATAGGGTTCATGAACTTTCCTGGGTGCTTTGAGGTGGAGGGTACTCTAGGATCCTTCCGGAAATCTAAAATCATGAACAATTATCGTTTCGTTAGATTCCATTCGTATTTATCATTACTTGCACATACACAATACTTACTATTCATCTACGCGACTCGCTTGCTCTCGTTATTCTAATAATTTCAAGTACTTATCATATTCACTTTTTTTCATAATCCTTTATGTCCGTTAATGTCCTTTATATTTCGTTCCTCGGCTCCACTCTCGATTCTTAAGGGTTTCTATTCGCGCGATATTGGCTCCGATATTTTTATAAAATTTAAAAATCCATTTTTTCACTTGAAATTTATGGCAGTTAAAAAACTCCATTTCTTACTCTCTGTAAAAATTTCATGATGTTTGAATATTTTTAAGTCAATCATTTTCATTTCCAAAACTCGTAATTCGTAGCAGTTTTTATCGCGTAAATTGTTTTCACTAAAACTGACTTAACTTTTGAACCGTAAAGCGAAATCAAGCGATTCAAGCGCCTAAACGATCTTACAACAATATCTATAATTTTTAAGTCTTACTTTTCAAGAATTCGCAGTTTATACATTGTGTAATTTTGTATAAAAATTATGGTTACGTTTCTCTCATTTTAACATCGTTACGCTCGCGATTCGGGTTTCATTTTTGCTCTAAATCATTAACCAACCATCAACAATCACCATACCATCATTTTAACACTTACTCCTCTCAATAACATCATGTTCTTGAGGCCACAATATCAATTTTAATAACTAACTAAACATCAAGAAAATATCAAATCAATTATCAAAAATAGGCTTACAACTAAGATCCTTAATCTTCTTGAAACTTAAACCTTAAAAAAGTATGGGTAAGGATTTATACCTTTTTTTAAAGCTTGGAATATATTATTATTGATGGTTGAACCTTGGGGAGGCTTGGTTGTGCTTAAGGATCCTAAATCATGCCATGAAAAATCAAAAAATCAAGAAGTGTTACTATTTGGCACTATTCATCATCACTTTCATGTAATTATTTGCCTATCCAAACCTTAATTAAATGCTCTCAAAAATTTATCTTACCTTATTTTGATATGTAGGACGATTAGGAATTAATTGGAGAATTTTGTCATGGCTTGAAGTTTGATTTTGAAAATTTATTTCCCCTTGTTTCTTGAAATGGACGAATAGAATGTTTTGGAGAGAGAAAAGAGAAAATTTGGTGCTTTCTTGGTTGATTCTTGTATTTGTGATGTGTTTATGTGTGTATATTATCCTAGATATGCATATCTTTGGTACATATCTTCTAGCTTGGCTATTTTCCAAGCTATCTTGCTAGCTTAGTACCACATTCACTATTCATGACACATTTGCTAGCTAGGTCACTATGTTCACTTTGTAGGTTACTATTTGGTTGCTAACCTTGATTACTTTATTACCTTAGTTAGTTTGAATGGTTTGCATGGCTTGATACATTTTATTTATTCGTTTACGTGTTCGCCTGGTCACTTTTTCGTTTTCGTAATAAATCTTCGTAAGAGGTTCACGGGGTAAATCCTTTTTTACACATCCTTTATACTTTGAAGCCTTATACTTGGGTTTGAATTTGTAGGATTTTAGATTTGTAATTATATTGTGATTCTCGTATTCCTCCACGGTTCGTAGATACGGTCGTTTTTTAAAGTTCGTTTTCTTCGAAAACTAATAGTGTTTACATACACTTATTTGGTATGTATAATCACGTTATCAATTCGGAAACTAAATTTTCCATGCATAACATGTGTGGGTTAAAAAGTTTTCCCTAATTTTCAGGGTTACTATTTATTAAATGCTTTACAAAGTCTTAAAAATTCGAGTTATTACAGTTTCCATCTCCATAAGAAACATTTGGACCAACCTCCTCCTTAAACTCTGATAGCAAGGAATTATTTCCAGTCATGTGTCCTGAACATCCACTATCCAAGACTAGAGAATTTTTCCTATTTTCCTGCAATCAGATTAACAATTAGTTAGTGTTTTTAAGGACCCATACTTGCTTGGATCATTTGGCCTTTTTAAGTTTGTTAACATTTACAACAGAAGACTTTGAATCAAAGTTTATGCTAACATTCTTAATATCAGAGTTTACATATACAGAAATAAATTTTGATTTATTTAAAAGGGGTTTTAGTTCATAATAATCATAGTACAAACTGTGATACTCTTTACATGTGTAAATTGAATGTCAAACACTACCGTAATGAAAATATGGATTTTGTGGTTTATATTTAGCTGCTCTATTCCTAAACTCTGTCTTATGAGGAACAATGTTTATTCCTTTATTCTTCATGAAAGCAACAACAAAATGATTAGCACTACCACAGTTAAAACAACTTTCTAGGTGCATTAGGAATGGGTTTATATTTGTTCTCCATATTGACATATACTTTTCCATTTCTATTCTTTCTTGTCCGTTTTTCCTTATTTTTCATTTTGACATCCTTCAGCTTTTGCTTAAGCTGTTTCTGAGTCATTAAACCAACACTTACTGACTTTGTAAGAACTTGTTCACACTTATCAGTTTTTACGTTTGACTTAGATGCTGATGTTGACCCTTTTTCATTTACTAACTTAACAGCATCATCACTTAAATTAAACTTAATAGGTCTTAACTGAGACTTGTTCAATGTTACCTTTTTATTAGTATTTATTAATTTAATTTTCTCAGCTCCTTTTTCATTTAACTTATCATAATTAGTTTTATAAGCATATCCTAATCCTAATCCCCAACAACCACTTTCTATTAAACCCCGAGTTGTTTTTCCTGAACTAGTAAAAAGCTTAATTACTTCTCTTTCTTTAGCTAGTTCTTTTTCTAGGTAAGCATGTTTTTCTAACAATTTTTCTTTAACATACAAAGCATAATCTCTTTTGAGTTTCTAGCATGAAAACCAACTCAGATTCTAGGTGATCATTCCTTTTCTTAATGTCAAAATTTTCAGTCTTAATCCTAACATTTTCAAGTGTTTGATTACTATAACTAACATGCAGAGATTTAATAAATAGCCATAGTTTAAAAATATCATCAGCATCAAAAGCAAGTATGGTTTGAGGTACCTTCAACTCAGCAGTCTCATCCTCACTATCAGCATTTGCCATAAGAGCATATTTAACACCATCATTTGATTATGATGTATCATCCAAGTTCTTCTTCTTGGTAATCAAGGATTGTTTCTTCTCAGCCTTTGGTTTCCTACAGTCAGCTGCAAATTTTCCAACTCCATCAAAGTTATAGCACTTTGTCTTTGACTTGTCATATTTTTTTAGATTTTGACTCCTTCTCATCAGAGTTTCTTCTAAATTCCTCCAATCGGTATTTGAGGAACTAGAGCCCTTCCTGGAAAACCTTTTTCCTATCTTGAAGTCTTTGTACACCATCCACTTGAAGCTTTTAAACAATAGAGCAGCCATTTGGTCAATATCTTCATTATTGTCATGATTACTTTCAATGTCTGATTCACTTTCAGAATTTGAGTCATCGTCAGAGTTTGATGATTCAATATCAAAATTTGCAATCATAGCCTTGCCTTTGGAGTAGCTTTTTCTACCAGCTCTCTCTCTCTCTCTCTTGGTTTCTCTTCAACCTTGAGTTCAACATGTCTTGATATAGGTCCTTTCCTCTTGCTCCTTTGCTCCATCTCTAGTTCATGAGTCTTCAACATGCCATAGATCTCATCTAGAGATGTTTCATCAAGATCATAATTATCTTTTATTGATGTGACTTTCAAGGCCCACTTTTCAGGGAGTGCAAGAAGAAACTTCAAGTGATAATCTTCTAGATCATATTCTTTGTCAACCAATGATAAGTCATTCATCATCTTTTGAAATCTATCATAGAATTCAGTCAAGGACTCGTCAGACTTTGAATCAAAGTGCTCATACTCCTGAGTTATTATAGTCCTTCTGTTCTTCTTGATAGCAGTGGTGCCTTGACACTTGACCTCCAAAGTATCCTAAATTTCTTTAGCAGTTTGCATTCAATGACTCTATTGGACATGACATTGTCAAGGCTGCTATGCAAAATATGTCTGACTTTTGCATATTTTATAATAGATGAAGGATCCTCAGGAGAATATTCTTTCTTCTCTTTATCAACCATCTTTTCTTCTTGGCTAGCAAGAGCAACAACTATTTTCATTGGCCTGTGAGGACCATCATTAATCTTGTTTAGATATTCAGGATCTGTTGCTTACAGACACATGGCCATCTTCACTTTCCAGATTAGATACTCATGTATCTTCAGGATTGGAACCTTGATAGCCTTATATCTACTCATGTTGTGGCTAATTGGATTTGTGGCTAGTGGAGGTGGGGGAACCTGTTGTGCTTTTTTATTTTCCATTAATGATTGTTATATGGATCTTAAATTATTTTTGTATGAATAGTATTCTCTGATACCAATTGTTAGGCCTTTTATCAACTGTAGAGGGGGGTGAATACAGTTAAAAAATCAAATCAAAATAACATACACAATTGAATCAACAGTTATTATTATTAATGTATAAAAAGTTATTACATTATTCTCTCAAAGTATGAACAAATATACTTGAGAGCTGCTAGGTTGTATGAATAATATAACAATTCATAACACTTAAAGTGTAAACCTAATATGTGCTTATATACTGCACAGTTACACAATCAATAAGGAATCCTACTACAATACAATAAGGAATCCTAAAATATATCCATCTATTAATTGCTACAATAAGTAAAGTCCTACACTGACATATATTCTGCAAATATTTCCTTCTTTGATATCTCCTAATTTCTAGCTCGACAAATATCGATGTAAGTAAATCCTGATGACAAAAGGTAATCAGCAAATACTTATGATAAATGCTGATGACGTCAACTCTGTCAAATACTGATATTAAATGTTGATCAATAAACTCTGATAGTTTAAATACTAATATCATCAATTTTTTCTAACAAAATTTCCAGCTCTTGTTAAGCCTAAAAATGCCTTCATATTAAGAGTGGGTATCCTTATTTCAAGATGTGATCTAGAAGTCATATATTGCTGATTCATTTTGTATGGTCAAACATTAGCCTTTCCGACAGTTTTGAGGTGGAATGCAATCTTTTAACTTCATGGATCTTGTCAAGATGAAGATTACTATGAGAGTGCTTATCTGAAGGAATTTACGGATGAGCGGAAGCGTGAAATAACATTTATTCCGTAAAAACCATATACCGCACATATAGAAAAACGTATAAAAGGGAAAAACTGAGGAATCGAAATCATACCTCGTGAATCGAAGCTTTATAAAAATGGAGTGCTAGCAGTTGCTCCTCAATGTGTGAAGCACTCTACCGGTATCCACCAAGAACGATCCTCTTCGATGAACCTTTTTATAAAACTGAGCTTTTATAAAATGGAGTTTTTGGGAGAGAGAGAGAGAGGAAGAAGATGGAGGCTAGGGTTTTCACAAAACCAAAATTGTGTGTGTGTATCAAGAATGAGCCATCCATCTCATTCTATTTATAGGGCTCTCCTAGGGTTTTATAATATATTTTTATATATATTAACCCTCACATTTTATCTTCATAGAATGCTTTAATAATAATTAAAACTATTTTAATCATTATTTCTTTTCTTAACTATTTAGAAAATAATTCTCTCTCATTATTTCATCAAAGAAAATATTCTTTTATGGTGTGACCTTGTAGGTTCAATATTATGCCGGTAGTAGAAATAAATAATAATAAACTTTTATTAATTATTTATATGAATATTAAAATTCACTAAATATAATTAACTGATTAATTATATTTATTCTACATCGTGAGTGATGCTTCTCAACATATCGCGACTATCCGGATAATATGAATTCACTGCTTAGAATATCAAGAACCTGTCAGTGACTAGTTACCGTATAATGAATTCCTTCTACCCTTATAATATCCCAATTAAATACAAGGCATGGATCTTGTGTCAAGCCTATCAAATTTAATCATATGATTTCTTATTCATAATGCAAAGTTCATATTAATGCAAATTAGAAACTCCTTTCTTATTTCATACACTCTGGCAAGAGATTCCAGAACTCGCATACTAAGAATAACATAGGATATTCTCTTCCTATACTGGAAGGGGTAGATCCTCTATTGACATTAACTATCTCTATACACAAATCCCTATGCCCAGAATAGACCTAATGGATGTCCTTGAGACTAAGGACTAAACCAAAGCACAGTTCATTATATATAAGATACCTTTAACGATCTCAAGTCTAAGGACACTTGTACAACTATCACTCAGTGAATAACTATTGATACGTGAGTAATCTCCATTAGTTGTTCAACTTATCAAGTCATGTTCAGTGAACTTATTTCCTAATAAGCACCTACATACCAGCTATAGTGTCACCACACAAATGCCTATGAGAACAGACATCCTCCTGAAGGGAGCAAGCATAGTATGTACCAATCTTTGCGGATCCACTAACATCCGATTAGTTATCCTATGATCAGGAACTGTTTAAGTCCAGAGTTGTCATCTTCTAGATCTCATTATTATAATCTCATTATAATTCTAGAAGCTTTACTCTAAACTATGGAACATCTTATTTAATACACTTTAAATAGATAAAGCCCATAAAAATATAACAAGTCTTTTATTAATTCAAAATGAAATCAAATAGGAATACAAGAAAGTTCTTCCTAACTCATCATACATGATTGGATTTAGGACAAACACTTTCAATCTCCCACTTGAACTAAAGCCAATCACCCTGGTATCTAATACCCATCTTTTCTTTATGACGATCAAAGTGAATCTGAGACAATGACTTTGTGAGTGGGTCTGCTACGTTGTTATGTGTGTCAACTCTCTCAATCTTGATATCTCCTCTTTCAATGATTTCCCTAATCAAATGAAAGCGTCGCAAAACATGTTTGGAATTTTTATGAGACCTAGGTTCCTTGGCTTGTGCTATTGCTGTGTTGTTATCACAATACATCACAATAGGCTCCTCAATGCTAGGAACAACTCCCAACTCAGAAACAAATTTCCTCATCCAAATGGCTTCTTTTGCAGCCTCACTTGCAGCTATATATTCTGCTTCCACTGTGGAGTCTGCCGTTATAGACTGTTTGGAACTCTTCCAACTAATCGCACCACCGTTCAGAGTAAACACGTACCCTGACATGGATTTGCTATCATCACTTTCTGATTGAAAACTAGAGTCATTATAACCCTCTATTTTCAACTCAGATCCACCACCAAAAACAAGAAAAATATCCTTAGTCCCTCGCAAGTACTTAAGGATGTTCTTCACTACTTTCCAGTGGTCTTCACCTGGATTGGACTGATATCTGCTCGTCACACTGATTGAATAAGCAACATCAGGCCTAGTAAATAACATCGCGTACATAATAGATCCTATTGCTGAAGCATAAGGAATCTTATTCATACGCTCTCTTTCCTCAGTTGTCTTAGGAGACATCTTTTCGGAAAGGGACACTCCATGGCTCATCGGTATGAGACCTCTTTTGGAGTTTTCCATGCTAAACCTTTTAAGCACTTTCTGGATGTATGTACCCTGGGTAAGACCTATCATTCTTCTAGATCTATCTCGATAGATCTTCATACCGAGAATGTAGGATGCTTCACCCAAGTCCTTCATAGTGAAGTTCTTCGATAGCCACACTTTGACTGATTGCAGCATCGGTATATCATTTCCTATAAGAAGTATGTCATCCACATATAATACAAGAAATGTTACCGCGCTCCCACTAACCTTCTTGTAGACACATGGTTCATCTATGTTTTTGATAAAACCAAACTCTTTGATTGTCTCATCAAAACGGATGTTCCATCTATGAGAAGCTTGCTTTAAACCATATATGGTTCGCAGCAGCTTATACACTAGGTGTTCATTTCCCTTAGAAAGAAAACCCTCTAGCTGTGTCATATACACTTCTTCTTCAAGTTTCCCATTGAGGAAGGCCGTTTTCACGTCCATTTTCCAGATCTCATAGTCGTAGTAAGCAGCAATCGCAAGCAAAATCCGAATTGATTTTAACAGGGCTACAGGCGAAAAAGTTTCATCAAAGTCAATCCCTTGTCTTTGTTTGAATCCTTTTGCCATGAGCCTGGCCTTATAGGTCTCTACCTGGCCATCTGCTCTAATCTTTCTTTTGTATACCCATTTGCACTCAATAGGCTTCACACCCTCAGGTGCTTCAACCAAAGTCCATACTTGGTTGGTATACATAGATTCCATTTCCGTTTTTATGGCACTTTGCCATTTCTCTGAGTCAACACTACTCATAGCCTCATTATAGGTCATAGGGTCATCATCATCAATGATTGACAACTCATTGTCATTCTCAATGACAAGGCCATAATACCTCTCAGGTTGGCGAGACACTCTCTCTGACCTACGAATGGGCTGTTCCACAGAAGGTTGTTCAGTCTGAACAGGTGTTTCCACTTGATTCGTAGTAGTTTGTGCTTCTTGAACTTCATCAAGTTCAATTTTGCTCCCACTGTTTCCTTCAAGGATAAACTGCTTTTCCAAGAAGGTAGCATGTCTGGAGACAAACACCTTACGATTGGTGTAAAAGTAATACCCTAAAGTCTCTTTAGGATATCCCACAAAACTACATTTTAAGGATCCAGATTCCAGCTTATCTGGGTCAACTTTCTTGACATAAGCTGGACATCCCCAAATCTTAACATGTTTAAGACTCGGTTTCCTTTCTTTCCATATCTCATATGGAGTTTTAGGGACATATTTGGAAGGCACCTTATTCAGTAAATATGCTGAGGTTTCCAATGCATAACCCCACAGGAATACTAGAAGATTCGCATAGCTCATCATGGACCGAACCATGTCTAACAAAGTTTGATTTCTCCTTTCAGATACCCCATTCAACTGTGGAGTATATAGAGGAGTCCATTGGGAGACTATACCATTTTCTTTGAGATAATCTAGAAACTCTTCATTCAAGTATTCACCACCTCGATCTGATCGAAGAGTTATAATACTATGTTTGGTTTATTTCTCCACTTCATGCTTATATTCTTTGAACTTTTCAAAGGCTTCAGACTTGTGTTTCATCAAATACACATATCCGAATCTAGATCGATCATCTATGAAAGTAATGAAGTATGAAAATCCATCCATGGCTTGCGTAGACATTGGTCCACATACATCTGTGTGTACCAATCCTAGCAAATCTGCAGCCCTCTCTTCATGTCCACTAAATGGAGATTTGGTCATTTTACCCAATAGACAAGACTCGCATGTAGGATATGATTCAAAATCAAAAGGGTCAAGTAACCCTTCCTTATGCAATATCCGCAGTCTATTTTCACTAATATGACCAAGTCTGCAGTGCCACAAAAAAGTGATATTTTCATCATCCTTTTTTCTTTTATTAGTATGTTCAATTTGTAGTAAATCATGCTCTATGTCACATACATACAAACCATTATTTAAAAATACCACTTCCATAAAGAACGTTATCTCTAAGAATTGAACATTTATTATTTTGAATAACAAACGAAAATCCATCCAAGTCTAACATGGGAATAGAAATAATATTCCTCACAATCGAAGGAATAAAATAACAATTATTTAAAACAATAGTCTTGCCCGTAGGCATATGTAAATGAAATGATGCTACAGCTTCAGCAGCAACTCTTGCTCCATTTCCCATCCGTAGAATCACCTCCTCTTCCTCAAGAGTCCTACTTCTCCTTAGTCCCTGCAACGAATTGCAAATATGAGAACCACAGGCGGTATCTAATACCCAAGTAGAAATTTGATTTAATGATATATTCACTTTAATCATGAACATACCTGAAGCAGAAGTGGTAGTCTCACTACCCTTCTTCTTCTTCAATTCTACAAGGTAAACCTTGTAGTTCCTCTTCCAGTGCCCCACCTTGTTACAGTGAAAGCAAACAGCTTTGCTCTTGGGGTCTTCAGCTTTTGGTGGAACAGGCTTTTTCTCACCTACTTTCTTCTTCTTGGAAGGGTTCTTCTTCCTTTTCCTAGGATTGGAACCTTCACCAATTAGAAGAACAGAGCTCTTCTTAGGGGAAAATTCGATTCCGCAGTCTTCAACATGTTGTGGAGTTCAGCCAGGCTGACATCCAACTTATTCATGTGAAAGTTCATAACAAACTGCGAGAACGAACTCGGAAGTGATTGCAAGACCAAGTCTTGGCTCAGCTCCCCATCCATGGCAAAACCAAGTTGTCCAAGACGTTCAATCAAATTGATCATCTTAAGTACATGGTCATTCACGGATGATCCCTCAGACATCCTACAACCGAACAGCTCCTTCGATATCTCATATCAAGCTGTCCTTCCTGCCACATCATACAACTCTTGTAGATGCATAAGGATATTGTGAGCATCCATATGCTCATGCTACTTCTGTAGCTCAATGTTCATGGAAGCTAGCATGATGCATTGAGCAACATTTGCATCATCTATCCACTTACGATACACAACATGTTCATCATTATGTGCATCGTTAGCAGGTTTAGTAGGCTTAGTGAGTCAAGCACATATTCTAGCTTCTCCACCCTGAGAACAATTCTCAAGTTTCGAAGCCAGTCAGCAAAATTAGGACCAGTCAACTTGTGAGCATCTAGTATACTCCGGAGTGATAGTGCAGAAGACATAACGAATATAGTAAATCTGTAAATGATAAACACATAACAACACTTAGCAAATATTCAATTTTATTTCAAAACACTATATGAATTGGGTCTTTATTCATAAGTGGCTCCCACTTATTTATACACCCCCTAAGTGAAAATTAGGCATTCATAATGCTAGTGGAAATAGGGATCCTACATTCCATTACACAACCTCGGCTGTAGCACGAAACGTCATGTGATGTTCAATAGGCAGACAACTCTTGTCAATTACATCTTAAGTTATTCCCTAATATAATTTTAGCCTCTTGAATAATTGAGTCACGGCTGTAGCACGACAAACTCAATATTCTAAGTCAAGTCTAACCCAACATTTCGTACAATTGAATCAGTCTCCAACGGCCCACGGCTGTAGCACGTAACGACCTTTAGATTCTAATTCAATGTACACATCTCTATGTAATAGACAAGTATTTCTTATTTCGAAATCAAAACCCTCGGCTGTAGCACGAAACGACAATGATTTAAAAATAAGAACCATTTTCTATCATGTTGGAAGGCTATGACCGACACAAGCCCGTTGTGTCATTGGCCAATTACTACTTGATATTATTTAATTTTAGAGGGATTATATTACGTTACAATCATAATCATATTATAAAGAGATTCTTCCTTTTAAATTAAATATTTCAAATCAATAATCGATAATCAGATGATTCCCAGATCGGGTGGAGCATTGTCAAGAGGCGTCACTTAATAACCCTTTCTTACAGATATAAATCTGTTGTTGACAGAATCATCCTTTCTCTCAAAATTGAAAATTCATATTTAATTACGTATTTCATAAACACAAGAATCTCATGATTGTATTCATAATATTATTGTCAAGGCAAGAAACGATTCCTATTCTAGATTTTCTAGAGCACGCCTTATATTGATTTAAGTTTACCTAAATCTATCATCACATGGTAAACACAGGCATATATCTCATATATAAAAATAAATAAATAAGTAAGCATGCAAGTAATATCATGTCACATATTGATATAATGATGTATGGATTTATTATAGCATTTAAAAGCAATTAAAACAATTAAAACATGCTTTAAAACACTTTCAGGAATATAAACAGTTCAAAACTTTTATATAAAAAATATTTGACCACTCCATTAGATCCGTCTCGGAAAAACGAATCCAACGATATATTGCACGCCCAAAACGGAGTTACGAAACTCTCAAAAAATCAAATTTTAAAAAGACAGATGGGCTGTAACGCATTACAGGAATGCATTACAAGACCTGTAACGCATTCCGGTAATGCGTTACACCCCTTCTAAGCCATTAAAGGGTGTAATGCATTCCGTGAATGCGCAACAGGGTGTAACGCATTCGCGGAATGCGCGACACCCCCCGCGCGTGCGCTACACGCGCCTGGCGCCCGCCGACCGTTGCAGTTTTCTTTCTTTTTTTTCTTTATTGTTTTCTTCCTGCCGTTTATCTGCTTCCAGCCGTTACAAAAAAAAGAACTAACCCCCTTTCCTTTACTCCCTTAATTAATAACTCTTATTAATATTTTTATTATTTTAATTTTATTATTAATAAATTAATTAACATTTAATTAATAAATTAATATAAATCAAAATAATATGATTTCTTAAATCTGGCAGTAGCAGAAAATTATCAAATCGGCCATGGGTCTTTGTGCAAATTTTAATCATAATTATTCACATGCATAATTATTTCATGAATTTTAATTAAAACAATTTTAAAAAATTTATAACAAATAATCTACACATCACAAAATTATGAAAAAATACCTAGATGATCTACAACACTTTTAGAATCCAGATCAGTAGTCAAAATCTCATGCAAAAATTATTTCGAATTAATTCATAATTAAATTCAAATAAACTTGCAAAAATCATAATAAATCCATACATGCATTAAAAAAATCTAAAATTTTTTATATGAATCTCTATATGCAGAACCTAGCTCCGATGCCAATGAAGAAATTTACGGATGAGCGGAAGCGTGAAATAACATTTATTCCGTAAAAACCATATACCGCACATATAGAAAAATGTATAAAAGGGAAAAACTGAGGAATCGAAATCATACCTCGTGAATCGAAGCTTTATAAAAATGGAGTGCTAGCAGTTGCTCCTCAATGTGTGAAGCACTCTACCGGTATCCACCAAGAACAATCCTCTTCGATGAACCTTTTTATAAAACTGAGCTTTTATAAAATGGAGTTTTTGGGAGAGAGAGAGAGAGGAAGAAGATGGAGGCTAGGGTTTTCACAAAACCAAAATTGTGTGTGTATATCAAGAATGAGCCATCCATCTCATTCTATTTATAGGGCTCTCCTAGGGTTTTATAATATATCTTTATATATATTAACCCCCACATTTTATCTTCATAAAATGCTTTAATAATAATTAAAACTATTTTAATCATTATTTCTTTTCTTAACTATTTAGAAACTAATTCTCTCTCTCATTATTTCATCAAAGAAAATATTCTTTTATGGTGTGACCCTGTAGGTTCAATATTATGCCGGTAGTAGAAATAAATAATAATAAACTTTTATTAATTATATATATGAATATTAAAATTCACTAAATATAATTAACTGATTAATTATATTTATTCTACATCGTGAGTGATGCTTCTCAACATATCGCGACTATCCGGATAATATGAATTCACTGCTTAGAATATCAAGAACCTGTCAGTGACTAGTTACCGTACAATGAATTCCTTCTACCCTTATAATATCCCGATTAAATACAAGGCATGGATCTTGTGTCAAGCCTATCAAATTTAATCATATGATTTCTTATTCATAATGCAAAGTTCATATTAATGCAAATTAGAAACTCCTTTCTAATTTCATACACTCTGGCCAGAGATTCCAGAACTCGCATACTAAGAATAACATAGGATATTCTCTTCCTATACTGGAAGGGGTAGATCCTCTATTGACGTTAACTATCTCTATACACAAATCCCTATGCCCAGAATAGACCTAATGGATGTCCTTGAGACTAAGGACTAAACCAAAGCACAGTTCATTATATATAAGATACCTTTAACGATCTCAAGTCTAAGGACACTTGTACAACTATCACTCAGTGAATAACTATTGATACGTGAGTAATCTCCATTAGTTGTTCAACTTATCAAGTCATGTTTAGTGAACTTATTCCCTAATAAGCACCTACATACCAGCTATAGTGTCACCACACAAATGCCTATGAGAACAGACATCCTCCTGAAGGGAGCAAGCATAGTATGTACCAATCTTTGCGGATCCACTAACATCCGATTAGTTATCCTATGATCAGGAACTGTTTAAGTCCAGAGTTGTCATCTTCTAGATCTCATTATAATTCTAGAAGCTTTACTCTAAACTATGGAACATCTTATTTAATACACTTTAAATAGATAAAGCCCATAAAAATATAATAAGTCTTTTATTAATTCAAAATGAAATCAAATAGGAATACAAGAAAGTTCTTCCTAACTCATCATACATGATTGGATTTAGGACAAACACTTTCATTATCTCTGTCAGCTGGATCTTCAGCCTTCTTCGCTGATTGAGAGATTTTATCTTTAAAAAATGATTTGTTTGAATCTTTCTCATTCTTGATAGCTCAAGTCCTTTTTAGAAAAGAGAATTGTAAAACAATTTTCTTAGGATTGATAGGCTCTTCTTTAGACAAAACTGGATCCTCATTATATCCAGTAGTTATTGTAGTTGTTTCATTCAAAATTGAATGAAATAGAAGTAACAATTAAATTTTCTTTCTTCCTTGTAGCTGTTTTTGTCCTCTTTCCCTTGGGCTTCTTGACTGCATCTCAGCTTTCAGTTGTAACTCTAGCTCTGTGGATAACTTCATTTGAGTTGTTAGAGAAATATTTATCAATAACTGAAAGTGTTTAAAAGACTTAAGCTTTTGCTAGTTCATAGCCCCCATGTTCTAGAAATATCCGGATCTCTACTCCTCTTTGTTGATGCTCTTTAGCCTTTTGGTGATTTCTTCCTTTTTTATCTTTTCTCCCCCTCTGTTGATGTTTTTCTCCCCTCGGTTGGATTGAGATGTAGACTTCTTCTCTTGCTCTCCCCTCAGTTCGACAGAGCTGGAGACTTCTCCCCCTTTTGTTAGCATCAAGTGTTTTCTGTTCACACGATGATCTGAGAAGGTATACTTCTCAAATAGAGTCCAGATGTGGGGTAGCTAGAGTGTGATAGAGTGTCATGGGATTTATAGCATTCTCATTGATATCATCACCAAGAATTTTTATTTTATTCCAGTTGTACCTGCATTTCTCTCATGTTCTCTATTTTCTTGCATTAGGGGCTCCCTATGCCTCACACCCTCACCTTCACCTTCTAACGAGGAACTCTTTACCTCACTTGCAAGGCTAGAATAAATAGCCTGCCTCTCATTCACACTTTTCTTCTTTTACATGCTGTAAAAGCAGCCTATCACTCTCAGTGTGTTCACTCCCTTCCCTCAATCCTAGGAGCTTCAAGAGCTTCAATATTGGATAGAGTGTTTGACTCATTACAAGATGTCGTGGACGATAGGTGAATTTCAATAGACCCACCTTGTTGAGAAGATGGATCCAGTAACTGTTTATGTGCCTTTTCAGCCATTATATCCTTTTGGGAAGAAACATGGGAGGTTACAGTTTTCTCAGTGGGGATACTGCTTTACTTCGTTGGAGACAGAGCTGTGGGTTCACTCAACAAACCTTCCTTATTTACTGCATCTTGTACAGTTTCTCCCTCTATACTCATAGGATCATTATACTCCACGGTTTAGGCTAAGAGAGTTTGAGATGTGTTATTGGCTCTAGAGGGTGGTTATGAATTTCCGGGAAAATAAACTCATTGCCTCCTGATAGTAACTATGGCGCCCTCCAAACCCGGGTCAGAAGTTTGGGGTCCACGACAAACACACACACCATATATAAACCTGTTTATGAAAATAATAAATATACGCAATGACCCTACTTACCATAACCACGTATCGCAACAGTTTAAAGTATTCCCACATGCCACAATCTTATTTACATTACAAACATACCAAATCCTAGTTTATTTATCTTACTACTGAAAGGAAAACAGTCTTACAAACTTTAAACACAACTAAGACAAACATCCTCTGCTAGCTTATTCCATCTCAACCTGGAAACCTAGCTCATACACTTTTCTGGGGATCCTCGCTACCACCAATTTCCTTTTTAACTGGGAAAGAACAGAAATGGATTTACAAGAGTGAGCTCACTAGCTCAGAAAGTCATAATGATAACACTAAGATTAATCAATGATCAATTGAAATGATATGAGGAATTAAGTTTCCTGATAAGTAATGATTAGAATTGGATATTCACTTTTATTTTAAAAACCAAGGTTAGGCTGCTGATCAGTCACGCACTAACCCAGAGAAAGGTTTGCATCTCTGCTCTTTATACTGGATCTAAGGCACACATTGGCCTATCATGACCACGAATCTGGTCCGACCACGAATCTGGTCCATATTTTAAAAATAATCCAATTTTATAATAATAACATGATAAATAATATAAATCAATAAGCTGAATCATAACTAACATTTATCTCGAATCATAGGGTAATTCATAACACCACAAAGATGTAACAAGGTAACCATGAAGTTTGCCTCTTAGCCAGGGAAAGAATCAGAAAGTAGAAGACCAAAGGTTTAGTAGTTACAAGGATTAGTCTTTAGTTATGCAAGGTATAAAGGTTCGTATGTTAAGCAATTCCATATAAATAATCTGTATATGGTATATATGTATTTATGGAGTAGTATCATATATGTGTGGTTCGTATCTAGAAATTCAATAATCAATGATTTTCAAAGAATAAGGCTTACAACTCAAGATCAATAACAAGAATCAGGGTTTAGGGTTATGTACTTCAAAGTACTTGCAATATAATATAGAACTATCTCATTACATATCAAGATGGTTCAAGAAATAATTGCAGTATAACAAGAATTAATGGAAATACTTGTAACATATATGAAGAGAGTTTGAAGATACTTGTCTTATCTCAATCCGCTTTCACTTTATGTGTACTCATCTATTGATTCTCACTCACTGAACACTTGCTTTCCCTTCCTATTTATCAATACTTATTCCCATCTCATTCTATTCATTACAAGCTTTTATCTATCCTTCGTTTCACCCAAATCTGACTTACGGATTGAAAGTTATGATAAAATCCGTCAAAAATGCACATACATGCATATTATACATCAATCTAATCACATATAGCACATATCATGTAAGATATTCGAGCATAATAATTCTTCAAAGTCGGGGTTAAAATAATTTTCCAGGTATTTAATACGAATTTCAGAACATTTTTCAGAATTAAAATGGGTCGTCGAACCATTTTATAATTAAATAACAAGGTTCGAACACCCGAATCTGACTTTAAATACATATAATAATAATTATCGAGCCTCGAAAATAATTTAAAATAATATTTTAAAGCTTGAAATTTCATAATTTTTAAATCAAAATAAATAATTAAATCTAATTAAAAAATCAATTTAAAATTAATTAATAACTAATTAAATTAATTAATCAATTAAAATTTAAATTAATTGACTAATTAAATAATTAATTATCAACTAAAATTATTAATTAAATAATTTAGATTTATTTTCGAATTAAAAATAATTTTCAGAATAATAAATATTGATTTTTGGAATTTAAAAATAATTAAAAACAATTTTCTGAAAATAATAATAAAATAAAATACTATTTTTGAAAATAATTAAAACAGAATCCTATTTTTAAATAAATTTAAAACATAAATCTTATTTTTGTAAAAGTTTAAAACTAGAATGATATATATGCGAATCAGGGATGACTGCCCGCCGGCCATTAGCCATTAATGGCGACTAGAGCCTTTCCGGCCACTGTAAAAACCTCCCAGAAATGACTCAATTTATCAAGAATCACTCCTCTTGCTTCCAGAAACCTATCTGCATAATCAAATTATTTAAACAAACAACAAATCGAACGAAAAATCCGTCTGAATATTTTCGCCGCCGTTTAGACCCATTTTCCGATCAAACCCTTCCCGTTATCGTTTAATCGTCATTTATACACCATTCGATTCATTTTTCAACGATCTACATACTGGTGTAATCAGTTTCAGCTAATAACCCTTAACAAAGAAACGCCTAAATTTCAATTAAGAACATTCAAAGTATATAAACCCAAATTTCAATAATTCAAGAATCAAACCCCTTTTTCTACATATTATTGAACTCCAAATTCACCATATAATATACCAAAATGACCAGGACAAAATTATTTACACGATACAATCATCAAATCATATCAACAACATCAAAATCAAAATTTCATATATTAATCATTAAATAATTTGAATTAAAATAAATAAATAGGAAACTAACCTTGATTCGTACACTGAAATTGATGATTGATTCTGAAAGAAATTTTCAAGAGCTTCGATTTGGTTATTTGCATGTTTGATTCCGAGTTCGGTAACACATTCGTTTTTAGGTTCAATTCTCAAAAATGCGAAGGGTTTTCGGGTTTTTCTCTGTAAATTATCGGTTTTAACTGTTTGTTTTTTATTATATGAATAAAATAAATTAATAAAAAGGCTATTTATACTTGTGGAATATTAATACCCGTTGGATCGTATTGGATCGGAAAATAGGTTACTTAGCCGCTAAGTAACTGTAAAATTGATCCAGTTTGATACCAGTTTTGGATAATTATCAAAACCGGGCTTCTTATAAAACACTTTATATGAAGATAATGTAATAATATCCCATCTCTCGAGAATACGAGTCTTATTGATCTATCAAAATAATTATTGTATCAAAAATTTCACACCGGGACTTGTACGGGTCTCAAACCGTACTCCGGATCGAAAAAGTCAAAACACGGAAAATGTTCAGAATAATCAGATTCGGTTAAGAAGGAGTTTTCCGAAGAGTTTCGGGTTGTAAAAACGTAAAAAAGGTTCAAGTTGGACGATTTCCGGTTTTATAAGATAGTTTTATAATTATACAGAAAATAATTATTAAATCTATAAATCATTTATAAAATCATATAACAACCTAAAAATTACCAGAAAAATACCAAAATTATCTATACTTTATTCTGGACATATTAAAATTAAATTACTCAAATTCTATCACATATAAACATATACATGTTAGTGTTTGTGCCCGAGAGACAACACTATGATGTTTTAGTTTAAGACATTAGGATTACTAATGTTTATGTTCTATCGATTATTCTCTTTATAATTTATTAATTCTTAATTTACTGCGATATAAATGTTAGATTAATAAATGTCCTTGGAATATGATATTCAATTTTATATCTCTAAGTACGTGACTTAGAAATGAGATTATGAGAATAGTATCAATATTCCTAAAGGTCCCTAGTCGAGTATTATTATTAAGAGAAAATAATAATGCATTAAGACTGGTGTATTTGTTGACTGATGATTACATCTCATTGATCATAGGTATAGTGATACTAAAGTCAAAAATACAGGCAGATGTATATGTACATGGTGCTGGACAGACCCAATGTGAGATTTTACATGTCTCTTGTGTCATAAGTAATTCTCACAGTGATAATGATGTAATGGTCCTTAGATCGGAAGTCATTATATTTCTATACGAGAATTAATATACATTGATTCCATTAAAAGTTATCCTTGACCGGGTAATGATAAAAGTGGACATTGGGTATATTATGAATCGTATGAGAAATATGAATGATCTAGATGGGATTTAACCCTCTTATTTTAGGAGTGGTATTATTGGCCACTTGCGTGAGCTAGACTATGAAATGCGTGGCCACGCTCAAATGTTGATTTGATAAGATAGTCTACTCATTGATCAAATAAACTTGGATTAAACTATGACGAGGATGACACATTACATGCCTCTAGTTTAATCAATAATATTTGGTTAAAGGGATTATATTACATTGTACATTATTCACAAAAGGTTTAATCGATCACCGATTCAATTATTATTACTTGGGTAGCAATGATGTATTACTAGATGCCGCTCATTGTTTATGATTTTAATTTAGATTTAAAATTTGTTGTCAACGTAATAATAACCTATTGGGTCACACACTAAGAATGCTTGGAGGATTTTTTAATTTAAATTGGATTTAAATTATATTAAAGTAATTTGAATTATTTATAATATTAATTAAGTATGACTTAATTAATTAGATAAATATTGATATTCGAATTTACTAATATTAATTATGAAATTTATTTGTTAAATAATTAAGTGAGACTTAATTATAAGATAAATAGGAATTTCGAATTAATAATAACTCCTAATTAATTAAGAGTTATAATTCCTTTTTTTACTCTCTATATAATATCTCTTGTTTGGCTGATTTTGCAAGAAAGACTTTTACTAAAACCCTAGCCACCAAGGGAGGAGATGGAGAGAGCAAGAAGAAACGAGTTTGTGCTAGTACACATTCAATCCTTGAGTTCAAGCATTCGTGTGGACACCGATAGAGCATAGATCGCGAGAGCGGGATGCGTGGTGATTGAACAAGCTTTGGATCTCCATTAGTCAACCAATTGGTAAAGCTTCTTAAGGTAAACAATCTGATCTACGAATTAAATATATGTTTTTCGTATGGATCCTGCGGTGGGTTTCGAAAATTCTGATTTTTTACGTTTTTAATTACTGTTTCCGTTGTGTTTATGTGCTCGAAACCCAACAATGGCATCAAAGCTACTTGCGAAAAGTGTTTAATTCATTTATGTATTTACTGGTTTTATGATGATAACATGTATACAATATTCCATGACTGTTATGTATGCGATTTTGTATGTTTTACATGTTGTTATGTTTATATATGTGTATGTATATATATGTTTTGAATATATGATATTCATGAGAGTTGTATAATCATATGATGATTATATAATCTGTATATATACGGATATATACATGTTTTTGTGTTTGTTCTTATTATAGGAATCGTATTTGATACGATTCTGAATCGGATATAGCGGATTTGCTGAAATCTGTGTCTTGTGTCCGATTTTGGCGAACGAATACTCTATTTCATATGGAATTGAGCGTCTGAACGTAACAGATAGTTGAAGCTATCATTGACTGATTTGTAAGGCGTTTGACATCGTTTAGGCCCTGTAATCTGCGATTTAATGTTATCAGATTTAATTTCGAATTTTCTGATTTTTTCAATATTTGGTTTTTATGATTAGATCATGATGGGTATGATATGTTAAGATCAGATTATGTGTTTTAACATGTTATTTTGTGTTAATTGAGCATGGTGGATGGTTATGGATTATGACCTTAGGTTAATGGTTTTGGTTTTTCAAATACGGCTTGCATGTCGTTTAATCTTGTAATTATTAAATCTCGAATGTAACTCGAGTTCTTCTTGTAAGTTCATTAGATTAGTTTTCATAATTAATTCTTGTAATGTACATGAAGACATGAAGATTTGAAGATCAAGAGTAATCCCACATGGAGGCCATCCAAGGAAGCAATACAAGAAAGAAGACGTGTAATAGTTAGCCTGTATTTATTTTCCACCTTAGATTGACCTAGATCTTTGTCATTAGCTTGATAAAGATCATATAGGATGAAGCCATAACCAACCATGTTTATTTGTTGCACTTTACATATATATGCGCATATGATGAATGTATGTGTAGAGTAGTTTATAAAGATACATGCTTAATTAGATTAAGGATGTATGTATTAGATACGACACCCATGCCATGCTTTCTAAATAAGATAAAATCTATAACGATTCAAGATTTTAAAATGAACAAACGATTATGAGATTCTCGTGTTTATGAAACACGGAATAAAACACAAATTTTCTTTGTTTATGACGTGGGGCGATTTTGTCAAAAGCGAGTTCATTGAACTTATAAGGTTGTGGGTTTTAAGCGAGACCATTGTGACTCCCTCACTACCTGGAAATCAAACCATTGAAGAATATTAATTTGAAGTATTTTATTCAAGGAAAATTTGGGAATCTCTTTATGATGGGATAATGATCGTTTTAAAATTAAAAAACCTTAAAGTTAATATTAAGTTGATCAGATACCTTCCAATGAGTCCAATGCGTTAACCCCTACATCGAAAAGGAGTGGGTTCGCCAAAGCGAAGTACTCCTATCTATCATGGGAGATGTGTTGAAATATATTGATACTTTTTGACTATAGGGTTTGACTTAACTAAGTTACCACAATAGGATTGTGAACTTAGAGGCATAGAGTTTGGCGAGATTTATTAGATAAATATGAACAAATGTTGTTCCACCAAGCTATCCAAGAGTTATATAGTTGATATAATTGATAAATGTTGTCTACCTAAATAATCATGTTTTAGGAGAAAAGCCAAAGCTGACCTAACGTATGGTGAAATATGGATCTTGACTCACTACAAAGGATATAGAAGATATTCTTTCTGAATTAATAGTTAGGGCTATTGATTTGATAAAAATAGTGGGAGATAAATATTGTGAAAATATATAATGAATAATCACTTGAACATAATTTAATGATCATCTGTAGACTAAGTCATTTTATGCACTTTAATATTGTAGATATCAAATGACAAATAACACAAATAACTTTTCTATGTAATAGTCCTTGAGAAGGACAAGCTGACATGAAATAATTTCCTCAATTGACATGGGAACTTGAAGATTGTTCTCAGGTTCAAGGATGTCACTCAAACCCCTCCCTTATTTCTTCTAGCTGAGAATGAAACATGTGCTGAACAAAATGCTTACCAGAAGTAAATTGATTATGGAACTGATGTTTCATGTCTCATGCTTGTAATTATGAGTGCTGGGCTTTAGAAGCAACAAGAGCATAATGATGCTTATTATATGATTGCGCACCTAAAAAGGATGTTTGAAGGATAGGCTCATCAGAAAGATTTGACAATAATAAGGCACCATATTTTTGCATTAATGAGAGAATGATATCTGGTTGGACCACATGTTCTAAAGATGATAGGTATATGTACCTTGATATTTTGGGTTTCAAGAATAGTCTAGAGACTCAGCTTGATTTGATCAAACAATCTTTGAACAATTTCTATTCTTAGTTTGTTAAGAACTAAAGGAATGAGATAAACAGAACATTCACTGAGTTGTTAAGCATGTTTAGAACTGCTGAAAATAACACGGTAAAGGCATGAATTACGTCCATATTGATGATGTACATATGGAAAGCAAATGGGAAAGGAAAGTGGATAGGCAAGGTGAAGATTTGATCTTATTCGGTGCCAAACCAAAGTCCAATCCCAAAGGGCTTTTGAAGCCTAATAGTGGTGTTGCTAAAGGAGATGATTGTCATTTCTGTGGAAATAACTGGATGAATGGAAGTTAAATTATCGAGCTTATTTAGAAGATCTAAAGAAGAAGTCTAGCAATGGTCAAGCTTCAGGTATAGGGTTAGAATTGGAGCAAAAGTGGTTGCTCTAGTTGATAGAACTCAATACCTAATTTTACCCATAAGGCGAGATTGAGAACTTGATAAATTGTTATTACGTGCCTGCCTTTAGCGGATACATTAAGTCAATTTCTTGTCTGGACAAGAAAGGTTTTATTTTTAATTAAATAAACAGTAGTTGTTTATTCTATTTCAATGACAAGACTTATAATATTGTACAATTAGTTAACAATTTATATGTTTTAAGTTGACTCAAATCAAACATTACCTCTAGCATTGTCGCTAAGCCATATTAATGAGAAACGCATTTCTGAGTTACATATAGATGAATACTTGGATAAGTTTGATTTTGAATCATACATAAGATGCGAACTTTGTCTCATTGGCAAAATGACTAAAGCTTCTTTTACCTGATCAGGTGAAAGGGCCACCGAACGATTATGACTTATACATAATGATGTATATGGTCGAATACGTATGATGATAAGGGGTGGCTTATACTACTTCATAACATTTACTGATGATTTCAGTAGATATGGATATGTAGTTCTTTTGAAGAACACATCCAATTCTTTTGAAATGTTCAAAGAATATAAGGACGAAGTAGAAAACAAACAAGGGAAAAGTATAAAAGTTTTACGATCAGATCGTGAAGGAGTATACTTAAACCTCAATTTCAAGAGTTTCTTGAAGGAGTGTGATAGTGTATCATAACTTACTCCTTCTGGAACACCTCAATGGAATAGAGATTCTGAGAGGAGAAATCGTACCTTGTTGGACATAGTGCGATAGATGATGAGTCAAGCGGATCTTCCATTCAGTTTCTAGGGTTATGCTCTAGAAACGAATGCATATACACTTAACCAAGTTTCGACTAAAGCGGTTGAAAATACTCCGTATGAGATATAGAGTGATAAATGTCAAAGCATGTCATTTATGAAAATTTGGGGACGTGAAGCGTTTGTAAAACGTTTAGTCTCTGACAAGCTTGGATCAGAATTAGATAAATGCTATTTTATGGGATACCCAAGTGAGACTAGGGTATAGTTTTTATAATCCTTCCGGGAACAAAGTGTTTGTTGCTCGGGGCACTGTATTTCTTCAGGGAGAACCACTTTCTAAGAAAATTAGTGGGAGGATAATACATCTCGATGAAGATCGAGAACCACATGATAACATTGAACCAGAGTTGGAATAAGATCAGGATGTACATCAAAATATTGAAAGTAATCCTCTCCAAGAAACACATGTTATTCGTAGATCTAGTAGGATTCACTATGAGTCCGGGAAAAATTATGAATTTCTTTTGACTCAAGATGGTGATGTGATGCTTACGGATAAGGATAAGCCTCACACCTACCAAGATGCTATGAACAGTCCAGACTCCGAGAGATGGCTGGAGGCCAAGAAATCCGTGATGGAATCCATGTATCAAAATAAAGTATTGACTTTAGTTGATCCACTCGAAGGGGTAAAGCCTATAGGGTGCAAGTGGGTTTTCAAGAAGAAAACTGACATAAATGGTAAAGTACAGACCTATAAGGTGCGACTAGTGGCAAAAGGTTTCAAACAAATTCATGGTATAGACTATGATGAGACTTTTTCACTAGTTACTATGGTCAAGTCCATCAGGTTTTTGTTAGCAATAGTTGTTTACTTTGACTATGAGATTTGGCAAATGGATGTCAAAACTGCTTTCTTATATGGGAGCCTTGAAGATGATGTATATATGATACAACCTGAGGGTTTTATCGATCAAAAGTTTTCTAAGATAGTTTATAAGTTACTTCTATCTATTTATAGATTGAAGCAAGCCTCAAGGAGAATGAATATTCATTTTGATGAAACGGTCAAAGAGTTTAGCTTTATTCCAAATGAAGATGAACCATATGTTTGTAAGAAGGTTAGCGGGAGCTATGTGACATTCCTAGTATTATATGTAGATGACATATAACAAATAAGGAATGTCATACCTTCTCTGCAGGTTTTTAAGACTTGGTTGAGAAATAGTTTCTCATTGAAAGACTTAGGTGATGCTACCTATATATTAGGGATCAAGATCTATAGAGATAGATTGAAAAGATTAATTGACTTAGTCAGAGTACATACTTTGATAAAGTATTACATCATTTTATGATGCAAGAGACAAATAAAGGATATGTTTCAATGTCTCATGGGATAGTGATCTCAAAAGATAATTACCCCCTTAATCATTAGATGATAAGGGCCGTTTGAGAAAGTTTCAGATGCGTCATCAATTGGATCTATAATATGTACAATGATATGTATTTATCCTGATATTTCGTATGCTTTGAGCATGACGATCATATACCAGTCTAATCCAGGTGAGGGTCACTTGATAGTTTTCCAGAATATTCTTAAGTACTTAAAGATGACTAAAGATTTATTTTTGGTGTATGGAGAAGATAGGGAACTGGTTGTAAAGGGTTATACTGATACTAGTTTCTGAACCTAATTTTTGGATAGACAAGGATGATTACGAGTTTATTTCTGTTTTGTGTTTTGTCTAAATATAATTGATGTTAGCTTGAATAGTTCACAGCAAGAACATTGATGGTTCTATGAAAGCCAAATATATTGATATTTTTTAAAATAGCCATGGAAACTGTTTAGGCATATCCTTAGGCAATATCGCCTCATTAATGAGATTAATGATTAAGGAGATATAAATGTAAAGTGCATAGCAATGATAGTGTTGCAGACCCACTAATTAAGGCTTTGTCGCAGCAGAAGTATGATGGTCATACTAGTTCCATGAGTATTAGATACATGGGTGATTGGCTCTAGTGCAAGTGGGGGATTGTTAGTGTTTGTGCCCTAGAGACAACACTATGATATTTTAGTTTAAGACATTAGGATTATTAATGTTTATGTTCTATCGATTATTCTCTTTATAATTTATTAATTCTTAATTTACTGCGATATAAATGTTAGATTAATAAATATCCTTGGAATATGATATGCAATTCTATATCTCTAAGTATGTGACTTAGAAATGAGATTGTGAGAATAGTATCAATATTCCTAAAGTCCCCTTGTCGAGTATTATTATTAAGGGACAATAATAATGCATTAAGACTGGTGTGTTTATTGACTGATGATCACATCTCATTGATCATAGGTATAGTGATACTAAAGTCAAAAACACAGGCAGATGTATATGTACATTGTAACAACCCAAATCCGGGGTCAAGATTTGGTGTCACTAAATAATCTTTACATAAGATAAAAGAATATTCAATTAACCCCTTGAATCCGGATCGTTTACAGGTTATGGTATGAAACAAGAATCTAACCCACTACAACTCACAATAACTAGAATACAAGTGTAAATACCTTTGAACTAATGCTCTTGTCATATTCTTCTAACTTCTTCAACCTCTCGCAGCGGAGGTTTCTCGAACTTCTGCTTTCTATCTAAGCTATTCATTTTTATCCTTATCTGTTTCTGGCAGAAATAAGAATTGACAAAGCAAGAGTGAGCCAAAAATGCCCATCAAGTATATAATTTGATTTTCAAACATTAATATCAAAGGAACAACTTCCGGACAAAATCTTAAAACAATTTTAAACAATTCTATTTATTTGAGTGAGTTGAGCGAATAAACGTTGGTTGTCACCAGCCTTTAACTATAAACCCAAAAGTGACAAGAGTTTGTCCGATTTTGGAATCATAAAACTTTTTCGAGAGAGAGAGAATGACGTTAATGGCGATCAACAATAAATTAGACTGGACACTAAAACCAACATATGCACTATACTCTGCTGATCAGTCAGGATACAGTGCGGATCTATACCCAACTGTATAGGTCCATTCAGGTACCTAGGCACTACGGCCCATTTCGAGGCACCAATCATATCCCGGTCCTCAGGATTAAGACATACTTAATCCCCAAAACATCATCATTATCCAGCCCATGGAGTATTTTGATGTCAAATTATTTTGATTTCAAAACATCCCAAATCAAGGTTCGCAAATAACCCGAACGAATGGGTATTTGCTCAAGAGAGCAATAGATAATATAGGAACAATAATGAAAAGAACTGGCATAATAAGAGTATTTGCAATGAAATATAAAATAATTAACTATTCTGAACTTAGAATCAGAGCGAATAAATATTTGCAGTGAATACTTGCAGTATTTAAAAGAAAGTTCGGGAATACTTACAGTATTTAAAAGAAAAATCAAGAATACTTGCATCAATAAGCTTTAATTGCTATTACTAGTTGACTTTGATTTGACTTGATCGTTCGGCTTTATCGTCAACTACTATTCTATTCTGGATACGATCCCAACGTTCAGGCCCTTCAATTGGAACTTCGTTGATCTCAATGTATAATCACTAGATCATTCCTAGTCCGATGTCGATACTCGGGTTTTCCATTTAGGACCTACAGGGTTAAGATACCCTAATTCAGATAATCGCTTCGCTTAACATCACATCACTATCCTATTCTACCCATACGATTTCATAATCCAACTTATATTTATTTGTATTATTTAAATACACATAGCAGTTGTGGTTCACATCTTCGAAACTCGGTTCAGTATTTATTTTCAAAAAATACATATATTCATCATTTTGAAAAACAAGGCAATCGATTATTTATAAATAATTTTTCTCAATCGCACTTAAATTTATTTAATATAACTATATATGGTTATTCGACATTTTCAATAATTATAGGTTACGTTCCCGTAATTTCGGAATTAATTTCCCGAAAATCGGGCAGCGTCTCCTTTATTTATTGGCCTTCCCGTCGAAACAATTCGACATCAAATCACAACAACAATTCAATCCAATCCAATTTGCAATCCCAAACACCAGCACAACTCAATTATTAATTATTATTATCATCCGTGTTTTTTGTTAGGCCACACACACTGTAGAGGGGGGTGAATACAGTGTATAGCACAATCAAATCAAACTTTAATAACTCAAGTAACAGGAAACGAACTTTATTCAAAACAAAAAACTCTGTTACAGTATGGAACTGTCCTCTCTCAGTGATGAACAAATATCACGAGAGCTGCTAGGGTTACAATGAATAATCTTCTCGATAATGATAACACTTATAGTGTAAACCCTATGTCTGTGTTTATATACTAGACAGTTACAAGATAATCGCTAATTGATATGGAATATAATTCTGCTTCCTAAAATATATCAATCAGATATCTTTTCTTCCAAGTATTCTATTCTTCATAGAATTCCTTCTTCATGCATATCTCTTCTTATGTTTGTCTCGATCTTCTCTTCCTGTAAATCAGTTGCCTTCCTTATCTGAACGTTTCCTTTAAGTCCTGATATTATCTTCTGATAAATATCTCCTGAACCTTAAGTACTGACGACTTAAGTTCTGGCTTCAGTATAAGTGCTGATTTCAGTTAAGTACTGATTTGTCCTGTTTAAGTAAGATCTGAAAACTAAACATAAATCATATTAGACATGACATTATCAAATATATCTAACAATCTCCCCCAACTTGTAAATTAGCATAATATACAAGTTAACAGATATTTGATGATGTCAAAAATATTACGTACAAATGCATGAGAATTTGACTAGATAACTACAACTTATAGTCTTTCAAGCTTTACCAACTTTAACTTTTGATAACAACTTCAGTCTGTATTCATATCAGAATTTGAGCAGTTGTAGATCTTGACTTGGCTTCATCTTCTGATCTCTCTGATGTCAGGAGTTGTTCTGAGATAGTTCTTTAACAAACATCTCTCAACATATCTGAGTTCATCAATCATCCTCCTTTTAGCATCTTTAAGTTCTGCAGAACCTTCACCAGTTTGAAAGATTGCAACCCTGAGATCATTAATTTTAGTTTTCTTTATATCCTGATCCAGTCTGATCAAATACGCCTTGTCAGACTCAAGATTGAATTCCACAGCCCTGTAACCCAAAAAGGCAATTATAATCTTAGCAGAGTTAGGCTTCATCTCAACAATATCACCCTTGTGATCTCTGTACTTTGGAAGATATGTGCTGTCAGACTTAACAGAATAAAGCCTTTTCTGTTTCTGAATTTGACTCTTTAAATAGTTTGCAGCACTTTCTGTTATTTGTCATTCACTTGAAGTAAGAATAATACATGTTCCAATTCTTCATAATACTTCAGTGGAATGGCATTTTCCCTTATATGATAAACCCTACCATCTGTCATGAAGTATAACAAGATGTGTTCTTTCAAGTAAGTATGGTAAACCATCTGTACAGATTCTAGTTGATTCAGTCTTTCAGGAGTTGCTTCAATACCTGGTTCACTTAAGGAAGTTGGATCATTGGTTGTGTTCTGTATTCTTCTTTCATCAGCACTTCCCAATCCAGTTTTATCTCTTGCTTCCTTTCCAGTAACCACTCTTGCTTCAAAACCACTTGAAGTAGTCTTCAAAGGTTGAGTCTGTTTGGCTTTGGTGAATCCTGGTAGGAGTATCTTTGAAGGTTTAACATGAGCCATGTCAGAGGTTTCCTTTGATTTATTTTCTGATATCAAGTTAACTTGAGCTATGTCAGAGGTTACTTGCTTTTTTGAGATATCAGAACTAACTCTATCTTTACTCTGAACAACTTGAGCCATGTCAGAGGTTGTCTTAGAAATTTTTCTTGAAGTCAGAGCAATATCAGCATCTTCAACAGTAATTTCTTCATCCACAGGAGGCACATAAACCTTGATAGGTTCACTAACTTCCTCTTTTGCCCTTTGACCTTGGATCTATCTGCAATTGTGATTTAGCCTTGTTTGCTTCAGGATTTGTTCTTTCCTTTATCACAATACCTTTGGTCTTTGGAGGTTTCTTTTTATCAACAGAAGTTTCAGACTTAGATTTGACTTTATCTGACTTCAGTCTAGCTTCTTTTCCATCAAACTCTCAAAGTCCATTCCTGGATTCTCCTTTAGAAATAACTGTCTTGATAATTCTTCATCAAGATCCAAAAGTTCATCAGAACTTATCCTTTTACCAGTAGCAGAAGTAATTCTTTTTCCAGCATCAGAACTTGTCCTGTGACTTGTAATTTCAGCTCTTCTTGATGAGAAACTTCTACCTTGACCATGACCTCCACCCATTCCAGAGTTTCCCTGGTCATCTTTTTCATCATCCTTCCCCTTCAGTGTCTGATCAGTTTTGTATTTGGACTTAATTACTTTCTCCCCCTTTTTGGCATCAGCATGTAAGAGAAGAGAGACAAGCAATTCCACTGAGGCTTGGATTTCATCGAGTTGAGATTGCTGAGAAGCTTGATTTTTCAAAATATCATCAATCTGAGACTGTTGCTTCTCTTGGGTCTTCTCAATGTAAGCAACTCTGTCAAAGGTAGGTTGAAAGAAACTTTTCTTTTCAAGTTTCTTAACTGTTTCTTGCTTGAGCAATTCTTCCTGAATTTTATGTAACTCTGCATGAGTTTTTGAATTGAGACCTTGAAGATGTCTAGTACTCAATGCAGTGACTCGAAGTTGTGTCTTGAAATCATCATTAATTAACATCTGATCAGCTTTGTCCAAGTGCTCAGCAAGAATCTTTTCAGATGGACCAAAGGTAACTGAGTTCCATTCCTTAGTCCACTCCTGTCCTCTAGGAGTTTCACTCCAAGGCACTGGTGCTTCTCCTCGCACAAACTTCTTGACTAGTTCAGATTTAGAAACAGTTTGTGGAGGTGCATGTCCTGAAGGACCAGCTTCATCAGCATCTGCATTTGGAGCAGCATCACCAGTATCATCAGCATTTGCAGCATCAGAACTTACAGAATCATCATCTTCTGATAAAACAACAGTATGAGAAGCAATCGAGGCTTCAACATCATCCTCTAAGTGTTGATCTGTTGCCAAGTTCTGATCAACAGCCATATCCTGATGCTCACCTATATTCTGATCATCAACATCTAGATGCAGAGAAGGTGTGGTAGACAATTCTGGAGTTTGAGTAGCATCAGTAACATGTGTTGTTGATGGATTAATTGTTGTTGAAGCTTCTAAGTAGAGAACCTCAGGCACAACCAGGTTTTGAATATCAATTTCAGCACTTGTGCCTGGGTCTACAGGAGATACATTTTCATGTACAGGAGATACAGAAGGTGCTTTTGCCTTGTCTGTAGCAGCTTCCTCAGTTGGGGACAATGGAGAAGGAGATGCAGTAGCTTCAGCAAATTCTGGTTCTTTTGAGATCAAAGATTCCTGATCTCCTTCCTTAGCTGCTGCTTCCTCATCATCTGAAGCTGGCCTTTTAGCTCTCTATTTTTTGTATCTCTTTGAAGGTGGGGATTCCTTGGGTGGTTCAGCAGAAGTCATTCTTCTAAGCCTTTTGAGAAGCTTAGATCCCCCAATTCCAGAATCCTTCTGAGAAGGAACCTTCTCAGCTTCTGTAACAACAGGTTCTGATACAGAAACCTGTTCCTCACTATCAGACTCATCTCTCAGAACAATCCTCCTTCTCTTTTGTGGTGTCTGAGGAACAGTCTTTGTCCTCTTGGGCTTGGAAGATGAAGGCTTCACAGTAGGTGCTGAGGATGAAGGTTGAGCTGTCTGTGAAGGTGTGAGATATGTTTTAAGATATGTTCTGAGGGAGGGTTGAGGTATAGATGTATCTATGGTTTGTTCTGATGGTTGGTGTGGTGTTTTAGATGTGGTGGTAGATTGAACATCAGGATAAACAGATCTATAGGTTTGAGGATCAGCATTTACCAGGATCTGTTTTACAGATTGAGGAATCTGTAAAGGTCTAACCACCGTTTTCTTAAGGTTAGCATTTACCAAGTCATTAAAGGCTCGTTTAGCAATTTTAAAGGGTGGGTATAAGTCAGTGGTAGGTTGGGGTTCATCAGCATAACAAAAATTATATATAAGCTGACAAAATCTAGCAAAGTAGACAACATTCCTATCCTCTGTCATCCTATCCCCAATAAAACCTATCACATCACTTGCAAAATCAAAATGAGTTTGGTTAATAATAGCATACCCGATGCGCTGACTCATTATAGGAATGGCATCAAAGTTAGAACACTTATTCCCGAAGGCTTTAGTGATGCAGTCGAAGAAGAAGCTCCATTCTTTTTTGATGTGTGCTCGTTTCAACTGTCCAAGCTTAGCCAAACTCCTCTCATACCCCAAACTGGCCATGAGCTGCTGTAGAGCTGGTTCATCCGGTGTTGAGAAAATGCAGCCTTCTGGTAAACGTAAAGCCTTTCGAACTGTTCCAGGAGTTACCACATGCTCATCATCATTGACTTCAAAAATAATGCTGGGAGTACCAGTTGCACCACCATTATCAAAATGCCCAGTCCGCCAAAATGTCAGAACTTGTTGGCTTGAAAAGATGGAAGGCTGGGTCAATGCATACCCAATTTCACTGTGTGCAAGAAGATCTTGCACAAAATTCAACTCAGACGGAGCTTCATCATGATTTAGAATTGCAGCATAGTTTTTGGGAACGAACTTAGCTCCATCGATGATCAAATACTTAGGTGCCATGAGAAAAATTGAAAATTAAGATTGCCTGTAAGGTGTTTGATAAAATGTCTGTATGAAAAACCAACGTCAGAAGATGAGAGAGAGTAAAAGCAAAGAAAGAGAGATCAACTGTAAAAGTAAATAAAAGATTGTATAATCTTCTCTCTCTCGTACTTATACTTGGTTAAAAAATAACCGTTGGACACCTGTCAGCCATGCAGCAATAATGAATAGTTAATGGGCACGGGAAAACAGTAATCATTACTTATCACATGCAGTTTTTTAAGGAAAAACCATTCCACTTACCCAGTAATCCCATTAATTGAGGTAAGTCAGTTTGAATTCAAAATTTAAACTGTTCCCACTTATTTAATTATTTTTACTGCAAAATCAATATTCTGAAAAAAAAATCAAGTGTGAGAATGACCAAAAAATAAATCAAGTAAACAAGTACTAATATTTTAAAATCAGAACTTAATTTAAATCAAGAATTAAAAATGGTCATCAGAATATGGATATATCAGGATTTAACAGTGCAGTAAAATTGCAAACATCTCAGAAACAGAATCTTGCAAAAATATAAAATTCCATTAATATATTAAGAGAATACATCCATGAAATTGAAATTACATCAGAGCAGTACAAGATTGTCCTAGGATTCTAAACCTAACATCAGCTTTTGTCCTTGGCTAAGAAGCCGGACAAAGCTGACGATGAAGAAAAACAGGAAGAAGAAAACAAATTATTTCTTCTTCCGACTCTCTACAAAAAGAATAGCGAGTCGAATGATTTGCTCTTGTTGGCGGAGAGCTTCCAACCTTTCTTCCTCCAATCGCTCCAGATGGCGATAGTAGTCCATGTAAAAGAACAAGAGGTGTGTGAGAACCTCCTGGGGAACCGAGTCCCAAATCTCATCAGGAATGACAGTTACGTGCCATTCCTGCTGCCAGTCCTCACAGCTCAGCTCCATATTGAATGTCTCATAGTTCAAAAACATATTGTAGTTGACCATGTTTGTGTTGGTATGAAGGAAAGAAGAGTGAGTATGTGAGAAAAGAAATGATGTGTAGACTGATTTGAGGTGTTGGTTTATATAGGCAAGAGAATGCCAGGAAAAGAAAGGAAATTTAATGCTGACAGGTAGAAATAATTCTACCTCGTCTCCCTAGACTGGGAAGAAGAAAAACAGTTATTGGAAAAGTAAAACAGGGTTTAATGTGCACAACAAACAAGTAAAAAAAATTACTGTGCATGTACGTGTTCTACTAACCCTAATTGTATTGACTGTTAATATCTTACCCGTTCATATTCTGACTAAAAATAAAACTGTTTCAGATTTTAACCACAAATAAGTTAAGTAGAGGATCAGAATTTAATAACAGCACTTAGACTTATATCAGAACTTAACAGTCATCAGAACATGATTTCTTAACTTAAAAACTGAATGCCTATCTTTGTGATTCTTCACACAAATTTTGAGTTCGGTTCTTCAGAACTTATTTATCAGAACTTCCAGCAGAACTTGTCCTCAGAATTTATTCAATCTGACACATAAACTGTTCATCTAAAACATCATTGAACGCCACAGTAATTTTCATTATTCATATGGAGTGTTAGTGTGTGCATTAAGCAAAATATCAGACAAAGAGTAAAGTCTGATTTACTTCAGTACATCTTAGAAATAAGGCATAACTAAGAACTTTACTAAAAATCTATCATTATTCTGAAGTTTACTTTTGAATGAGTTCATGCATGAGTCCACCCCAACTGTTTTGTGCATATTTTATGCATCTTTTGAAATTCCATTTTACAGTGGCTTCTCAGTGTAAGTGAGTCACGACTGCTTATCAGAACTTATACTTTTATCAGAGTATTTCTCCAGTAATCAAAGAGTGTGAAAATTCACCAAGAAAAATAATTAAATTCCTTTTCTGATGCATATTACTTAATACCAGCAATGCACTTGGATCGTCCCTTCCACATTGTTACTCTAGATCTCAAGGGAGTACCTGATTTTTATTCTCTATTCTTTTAATTTTTCTTTTGATGAGTGGGGTTTATCAGCACTTAGTACTTTCACAGATTTACTAACATCAGAACTTAACAGATGAGAAGCATTATTCTAGTTTTTGACTTAGTAATAAGATAGACAAAGTAAACGGGACTAAGCTCAATATCAGAATTTGCTTGTGTCAATAGAGTTCCACATAAATAATTACTGCTAATATGGGATCTCTAGTATGTTAAAGACTACTAGGTCAGCATCTAGCACAGTTATCCTCATAGGATATAATAGTCACATAAATAGACATATCACTATCAGAGTTTAGAAATTCACATCAAACAACAATCAGTACTTAAACAATTTTCAATTAAGCACAGAATACACAAAGAGAGTAATTTCTGTAAATAATGATCATAAACTGATGCATCAGAACAAAAGCTAGGCAGATTTAGAGAAAGAACCTGAAACCATTCCAAGTTCATTTACCAATCTTGTAAAAGTAGCTTCACACAGTGGTTTTGTGAAGATATCTGCTAGTTGTTGATCTGTTGGAACAAAGTGCAATTCCACTGTCTTTATCCACATGTTCCCTTATGAAGTGGTACCTAATGCTGATGTGCTTTGTCATTGAGTGTTGAACTGGATTACCTGTCATAGCAACAGCACTTTGATTATCACAGTAAATAGGGATTTTAAAATATGTTAACCCATAATCCAGTAACTGATTCTTCATCCAAAGAATCTGTGCACAACAACTTCCTGCAGTAATGTATTCTGCTTCAGCAGTAGATGTGGAAATTGACTTTTGTTTCTTGCTAAACCAAGAAACCAATCTGTCTCCAAGAAATTGGCAGCTTCCATTTGTTCTTTTCCTGTCAATTTTGCAACCTGCAAATTTTGCATCTGAGTAACCTATTAGTTTAAAATCTGATTCTCTGGAATACCACAATCCCAGATCAGCTGTTCCCTTAAGATACTTGAAAATTCTTTTCACAGCTGTTAAATGAGGTTCTCTTGGATCTGCTTGAAATCTTGCACAAAGAAAGGTAGCATACATGATATCAGGTCTACTAGCAGTTAGATAGAGTAGAGAGCCAATCATCCCTCTGTAATCAGTGATATCTACTGATTTACCAGTATCCTTATCTAGTTTTGTTGCAGTGGCCATGAGAGTGGATGCACTTGAACAATCTTGCATTCCAAATTTCTTCACCAAATTTCAAGTGTACTTGGTTTGACAAATAAAAGTGCCTTCTTCATTCTGCTTGACTTGAAGGCCCAGAAAATAGCTGAGTTCCCCCTATCATACTAATTTGATATCTTGATTGCATCAGTTTGGCAAACTTCTTGCAAAGTCTGTCATTTGTAGAACCAAAGATGATATCATCAACATATATCTGAACTAGAAGTAAGTCCTTTCCATGGTTGAGGTAGAACAGTGTTTTGTCTATATTTCCTCTGTTAAATCCACTTTCCAGAAGAAACTGAGCTAAAGTCTCATACCATGCTCTTGGAGCTTGCTTAAGGCCATAAAGTGCTTTATCAAGCCTGTAGACATGATTAGGATATTTGAAATCTACAAAGCCTGGAGGTTGTTCAACATATACTTCCTCCTCCAATTCTCCATTGAGAAAAGCACTTTTCACATCCATTTGAAAGACAGTAAACTTTTTGTGAGCAGCATAAGCCAAAAATATCCTTATGGCTTCCAATCTAGCAACAGGTGCAAATGTTTCATCATAGTCAATTCCCTCATGTCGAGAATATTCTTTTGCAACCAACCTTGCCTTATTTCTTGTAATTATACCATCACTATCAGTTTTGTTTCTGAATACCCACTTTGTACCAATAACAGATCTGTTCTTTGGTCTTGGCACTAGGGTCCAGACTTTATTTCTTTCAAATTTATTTAACTCTTCCTGTATTGCTTGCACCCAATCAGCATCTTGAAGAGCTTCTTCCACTTTCTTTGGTTCAGTCTGAGAGAGAAAAGGATTGTAAAGACATTCACTTGAAGTAGCTGTTCTAGTTCTGACACCTGCATCAGGATTTCCAATTATTAAGTCAGGTGTATGTGATTTAGTCCACTTCCTTACAGATGGAAGGTTTTCTCTAGAACTGGATGCTCCCCCGTGATCCATGCTATCTTCATCAACATTTTCTGATGCTCCCCCTGAAACTATGCTCTCTGAGTTGGATTCTTCAGAATTTAGTTTTCAGAATTATCAGAACTTGGCTTATCAGATCTTGACGAATCAGAACTTGAAGAGCCAAATTTATGTTCTGATGCTTCTTGAGATGTGGTTGTATCTTTAGTATACTCCCCCTACATAGGTGCATCTTCCTTTGGCATAGTCACCACAGTTTCAATAACATCAGAGTTTAATCCATCAGAGTTTGCAGTATCAAAATTTAGACTGTCAGGAATTTCAGTATCAGAATTTAAGTCTTCATTTTCAAATCGCAGCTGATCATGATCATTGAAATCTTCAAGTCCAGTAATCTTCTTATCATCAAAAGAGACATTGATGGATTTCATGATCACTCTTGTTCTCAAGTTATAGACTCTGAAGGCTTTTGTGGAAAGTGGATATCCAACAAAGATTCCTTCTTCAGCTTTTAGATCAAATTTGGATAGCTGTTCAGGATGAGTCTTAAGAACAAAACACTTGCATCCAAATACGTGAAAATACTTCAGATTTGGCTTCTTTTTCTTCACCATCTCATATGGTGTCTTTCCATGCTTGTTAATTAGTGTTGCATTCTGAGTAAAACAAGCAGTCTGCACAGCTTCAACCCAGAAATAGGTTGGAAGCTTTGCTTCATCAAGCATTGTACGTGCAGTTTCAATGAGAGTTCTATTCTTTCTTTCAACAACTCCATTTTGCTGTGGAGTTCCAGGAGCGGAAAATTCCTACTTGATTCCATGGTTTTTGCAGAACTCTTCCATTATCAAATTATTGAACTCAGTACCATTATCACTTATTATTATTTTCACAGAATCTTTGACCAATTTATCCAGTTGCCTGACATGATCAATCAAGATAGATGTAGTTTCACTTTTTGTGTGCAAGAAATACACCCATGTGTATCTGGTGAACTCATCCACTATGACCATAACATATTTCTTCTTTGCAATAGACATGACATTTACTGGACCAAATAGATCAACATGTAGTAGGTGATAAGGCTCAAGAATTGATGATTCAGTCTTGCTCTTGAATGAGGATTTCCTTTGTTTAGCCTTCTGACAAGAATCACAAAGGCCATCAGGAGCAAATACTGACTTTGGCAGTCCTCTCACAAGATCTTTCTTGACTAGTTCATTTATATTGTTGAAATTTAAATGAGAGAGTTTCTTGTGCCAATTCCAGCTTTCTTCAATTGATGCTCTACTCATCAGACAGATTGCAGAACCATCAGTACTTGTTGAAAGCTTGGATTCATAAATGTTACCATGCCTGTATACTTTCAGAACAACTTTGCCTATAGATTTACATACAACTTCACAGTGTTCTTCAAAGAAATCCACATGATAACCTCTGTCACAGGTTTGACTGACACTCAGCAGATTGTGTTTAAGTCCTGAGGCCAGAGCTACTTCTTTAATGATGACATTCCAAGATTAATATTACCATATCCCAATGTTTTTCCAATGTTGCCATCTCCATAAGACACACTTGGGCCAGCCTTCTCCACAAAGTCTGATATTAGGGCTTTATTTCCAGTCATATGTCCTGAACATCCACTGTCCAGAACTAGGATATTTTTCCTGTTGACCTGCAATCACAAAGACCACTAATGATTAGTTTAAAGGACCTAAACTTGCTTGGATCCTTTGGCCTTATTAAGTTTGTTAACATTTGCAGCGGATTTAGCATCAGAGTTTATGTTAACATTTTTTTTATCAGAATTTACACTATCAGACTTTGAATCAGAACTTACACTAGAAGGAACAATGCTAACTTTCTTTAAAGAAAGTTTTATTTGATAATAATCATAGTACAAACTATGATATTCCTTACAAGTATAAATGGAATGCCATAAACTACCACAATGAAAACAAGGATTTTGTGGCTTATATCAAATAGACTGACTCTTAACTCCTGACTTTGAATGTAAGGAGTTTATGTTCTTATTCTTCCTGCAAAAAGAAGCAAGATGGTTAGAACTTTTACAGTTATGACATGTTTTTCTAGGAGCATCATGAACAGGCTTATAATCATTGCTTTTATTCGTACCTACCTTTCCATTCCTATTTTTCCTAGGTGATTTTACCTTGTTTGCATTCTTAACATCTTTCAGCTTATGCTTAAGCTGCTTCTTTGTCATTAAGCCTACGTTTACTTCAGTTTTCTTTTCCTGTTTTAGTTTGTCAGAAGTTAATTCCTTTTTAACTTCTGATTTCTCAGTATCAGAGTTTATAGCTACAAACTTAACAGGTTTTAACTTTGGCTTTTGTTTAACAACTATAGGCTTAATATCTACAGTTCCTTTATCACTCATATCCTCTCCATAACCTAAGCCCTATTTCCAGTTTTCACTACTTAACAAATTCTGAGTTGTTCTGCCAGAGTTAGTCTAAGTCCTGATAATCTCTCTTTCCTTTTCTAACTCAGCTTTTAGAGATTCATTCATTTTAAGCACTTCATCTCTAACATAGAAAGCATCATCTCTATCTTTCTGAGTTTGATGGAACATGACCAACTCTTTTTCTAAATAATCATTCCTCTTTTTGCAAACAAGATTTTCAGAAGTTAATCTTTCACATGTTAAAGTTTGATCTCTATAGCTAATGAACATGGTTTTAAGATATCTTCTCAACTCATTAATATCATCAGTATGAAAGGCATAAGTAGTTTGAGGTACCTTTAACTTAGCAGCTTCAGAAATGCTTTCAGCACTTGCCATATCAGCATTTGCCATCAAGGCATAATTTTCCTCACTTTCAGAATCTGAGGTGTCTGTCCAGCTTTTGTTCTTTGTGACAAGAGCCTTGCCTTTGTCACTCTTCACTTTCTTGCAATCAGGAGATATGTGGCATTTCTCACCACAGTTGTAGCATTTGACATTTGTATAATCTCCTCTGTCAGAATTTCCTCCTTTGCCCTCAGATTTTCTGAAATTCTTCTTATCAGAACTTGCACCTTTCCTGAAAAACTTCTTTCCCTTCCTGAACTTTCTGTATGCAATCTTCGTGATTCCTTTCACCATAAGAGCACACAGCTTCTTCATCTCTTCATCAGCATCCGTCTCAGGCAAGCTTTCAGATTCTGAGTCATCAT